>NC_048230.1:51134232-51143252 GCF_002007445.2 Ailuropoda melanoleuca | reverse complement strand
GGATCACGCCCTGAGCCGAAGGCAGATGCTTAACGACTGAGCTACCCAGGTGCCCCTGAATTTAGTTTTTAATACAAATGGTCGGGGCACCTGGGTGGCTCAGTCGGTTAAGCGGTTAAGCGTCTGCCTTCAGTTCAGGTCATGATCTCAGGGTCCTGGGATCGAGCCCCACCTCAGGCTCCTTGCTCAGCGGGGAGTCTGCTTCTCCCTCTCCCTCTGCCCCTCCCCACCACCTGTGCTCTCTCTTTCTCCCTCTCTGTCTCAAATAAATAAAAATCTAAAAAAAAATACAATGGTCATAAACTATATGCTAGTTTATGTTTTTCTTTTAAATAATATTTTATTTATTTTATTTTATTTTAATAATATTTTAATATTTTTATTTTACTGAATTTTTCTAAAAATTTCAGATCGAGTGCCTGCTTATGGTTTACAGGTTGAATACAGAGGTCTTTAGAGAAGGAACTACTCCTCCTCTCCTACCTGGAACCCACTCATTCTGGTACTAGTACTGCTAATAATAGCAGCTACTATTAAGGCAAAGCTTTGTTGGTGCCACTGGGCGGGGGCTGAGCCCCATACTTGTATCCCATCCGGGCCTCACTGCAGCCCTCTGAGATGGGTGTGCTGACTTCTCTTCTGGTTAACAGATGCAGGCACAGAGAGGTCTCCCCCTTGCCTGGTAATAGTGGGTCCCAGATCGATGACATGCTATGTTATTGCTGTCCTTTTAGGCTTAGAGCTGTGGATGTCCAATTTGAGCCTCAGTCAGAACTCAAGTCATGATCCCAGGGTCGTGGGATGGAGCCCGACATCGGGCCCTCTGCTCAGCAGGGAGCCTGCCTCTCCTTCTCCCTCTGCCACTCCCCTTGCTTGTGCTCTCTGGCTCTCTCTCTCTCTCTGAACGTCAAATAAATAAATAAAAATCTTCAAAAAAAAAAAAAAAAAAAAAAGAATCCCCTGAAGGGCTTGTCAAAACATGGACCACAGAGCCCGCTCCTTTTCTGATTCAGTAAGTCTGGGGCAGAGCCTGACAATTTGCATTTCTAATAAATTCCCAAGTATTCCAGGGAACACACTTTGAGAACCATTGACCTTGATAACTAGTTCTCAAAGCGTGTGTCAGATGCCACTTAATCTGGAATCAGCCGGGTGGACAGATCACAGATGGCCTTACACAGCAGACCAAGGAGTCTGGATTTCCTTGGTCACCAGTTTGGGGCCAGGGTGGGTGCTTCTACTTTCAGTAGAACTTTGAGCAAGACAGCACCAAGCTCTGGAAGGCGTTGCAGAAAAATCGCTCTTGGAAGGAGCTGACGACGAAGAAAGCTTCATCTTTGCAAACCGAAGGTGAAATGTCCCCTCCTGGCATAGTCAGGAAATGAGCCCAGCCTGACCAAGGTCACAGAAAACAGTCCAGCTGCTGACTTAGACATCGCACATCGTGGGGCGCCCGGCTGGCTCAGTCGGTGGAGTGTGCAACTCTTGATGTCGGGGTCATGAGTTTGAGCCCCACGTTGGGTGGAGAGATTACTTCATAAAAATTAAAATGTCTATGTATAAAAAAATAGCACGCCATGACACAATGAAGACATCTAACACTTATCACGTGTTATTGCCAATGAACTTAAGCAAGACGTAGGATATTCAAAAGTCTAATTCAAATAAGTGATTGAGGATGCAATTTGGCGTCAGAGGAGGAATCAGGACACTGGTAGCTGAGTGATGAAGCCGATTTACAGGGGAGCTCATTATACATCTTGTAATGGTTGGAGTGGTAGCAATTCTTTTTTTTTTTTTTAAGATTTTTATTTTTAAGTAATCTCTACACCCAATGTGGGGCTCAAAGCCAAGATCCCCAGATCAAGAGTTGTTTGCTCTACCGACTGAGCCAGCTAGGCACCCCTGGAGTGGTAGAAATTCTTAATAGCTTGTGAAGCAGGGACCCTGCATTTCCCGCCCTGGGTCCAGCAAGTTCTGGTACCAGCCCCTCCTGACCCAGCTGAATCTGCAGGCGCCTTGATGTTCAGTGTCCTCCAAGGACTCGGGCCTCTCCGGCCTCCCGGGCCTCCTGGGTCTCTGCACGTGTGTGCATGGGGTTGGCTGTTCCTTTAAAACAGGGTTTGCCAGGACAAGATGTGGGTACAGAGGAGCTGGGGGAAAAAATGGGAAGTGGGGGCAGCTGGAGTTGTGAGGGCAGTCCAAAGTCTGTCTCAAGGGGCCACTCCCCTCTCAATTTCTCTTGACAGCAAATCTCTAGAGTTTAAGATAAGCATCAGACTTTTAAAGGTTGACAGCGCTTCACATTGAAAAAAATGTGAACCCCAAATTAAGAGACTCTACAAAAAAACTAACTGGGACTCTTGGAAAATGTCCATGTCATCAAAGACAAAAAAGCAAAAGTGAAGGCAGAAGAGTCCTAGACGGAAGGAGACTTCCGAGCTCTGACAGCAAAGTGTGAGGACGTGACTGGCACGGCTGGACACAGGGCCTGCAGGCTATGTGGTGGGTGATGCCCTGTGTCCTATTATGTTGGTATGATCATAGTATAATGATGTGCTATTACCAAGCTAATACATATTATATATAATGCTTCACATTAAATAGGGTGAGAATGTGCTGTGGTTCATGCAAGAGGATGTCCTTCAGCCACAGACGTGGAGGGAGAAAACAACGTGAGTGGAGTATCAAGTGGTGAATCTAAGGGAGGGTATTCGAATGTTCCTTGTTCATTGTTATTCGGGTTTGTTTCGGTGTGTGTTTTGGAGGGCAGCTTTTCAAAACAAAAAGTTGGGGGGAACAAGTGTTTGGCCCACCCCAGGAGGCAAACTGGCAGGTCATATCTGTGCATAAGCCCCCTGGTTTATGATATTTGCATGAAATCATCTGACACATAGGGAACTTCCTGCCTGACTCCTTCCTACCTCTGAGAAGCCTTTCTGACTCCACAACACGTAACCCAGTAACTTGAGAGTTCAGGCCACTGAGTTAGAGCTAGGTATCTCTTTGTCTTCTCTTAATTAGGTCATGGATGGAAATGGGGATGTTTCCTGCTCACGTTGGGTTTCTTCTCCCCTCTCTCTTTTATTATTAGGACCAGAATGAGCTGCTACGAAGGTAAAGCCCCCAAATCACAGAGATTTGAACAAGATAAATGTTTATTTTAATCGCACGCTTAAAAGGTCAGCAGGAAGGGGATCTAGGTCTGGTGTGGCCAGCACTCTACTCCATGAAGTCAACCCTTCTGTATGCTTGCCCCACTACACAAGGCTGTTACTCCTGAGGATAACTCACGGTAGAGATGGCTACTGGAGCTCCAGCCATTACATCTGCATTCCAACCACCAGGAAAGAGAAAGAACCAAAGAACAAATTAGGGAGAGGATATATATGCTAGCTACCTGCTGGGGAAGATTCCTGGAAGCTTTCACATGATGTTTCCATTTGCATCTCATTGAGTAAACTTAATCACCTGGCCATGCCTCGCTGCAAAGGAAGCTGATCAATGGAGCCTTCATTCCAAGAGACCATCTGCCTACCTGCATGCAGGTTTCAATTCCTGCAGAAGAGGAGAAGGCTGACCCTAAGGAACAGACAGCAGTCTGTGCCACAGCCCTAAACCTGCAGACGGCCTGGCATGTACTTAATCAAAGGTCAGCAAACTGCATCCCACAGGCCAGTGTGGTCAGCACCTGTTTGTTTACAGTCCGCGAGCTAAGAACAGCTTTCACATTTTTCAACAGTTGCATTTAAAATGGTTCTATAGGGGCGCCTGGGTGGCATAGCGGTTAAGCATCTGCCTTCGGCTCAGGGCGTGATCCCGGCGTTATGGGATCGAGCCCCACATCAGGCTCTTCCTCTATGAGCCTGCTTCTTCCTCTCCCACTCCCCCTGCTTGTGTTCCCTCTCTCGCTGGCTGTCTCTATCTCTGTTGAATAAAGAAATTAAAAAATCTTAAAAAAAAAATAAAATAAAATGGTTCTATAAGGGGGCTCTTGGGTGGCTCAATCAGTCAAGGGTCCAACTCTTGATTTTGGCTCAGGTCACGATCTCAGGGTTGTGAGATCGAGCCCCACATTGTCAGGCTTCGCACGGAATGTGGAGTCTGCTTGAGGTTCTCTCTCTCCCTCTCCCTCTGCCCTGCCCTCCTCCCATCCCCCCACCCCTGCTTGCTCATGCTGTCTAAAAAAAAAAATAAAATGGTTCTATAAGAACCGTGCATAACAGCTTGCATGTTGCCTCTTGGCCAGTAAAACCTAAAATATGTACTGTCTGGCCCTCTAAGAAGAACTTTGCTGACCTGCACTAGGTCCTTTAAATTCTTTTAAAGATCTACCTTTGAAGTATTTACCGGTTATTTGCCATGTGCCAAGCCTTGGGGACGCAGCAGCAAGTTGTCCCATGGAGCTTGAGACTAGTAGGGGACAGAGATAAATAACGAGTGAAATGTCATTCATTACAGTTGTGCTTTGTGCTATGAGGAAGCATGGGTGCAGTGAACATCTAGGATGGGGAACCTAATCTATTTTGGGCAGGCCAGGGAGCGGCTGAAGAACTGGTTAGCTGAAATCTTCAGTAGGAGTCGGCCTGGTTAGATGTGTGTGTTGTGGGGGGCGGGGGGAAGCATTTCAGGCGGAAAAGAACAAGATGGAGGCCACAAGGAGGAAGATCTTGGTGTCATCCAGAAAGTGACAAATGGCCCGAGTGTGGTGTTGTGTAAGGAGGACGGGAAAGGGGCGAGAGGCAGCAGAGAAACCCTCCCCAGAAAGACCTGCAGGAACCTATCGGCGGGAGTGATTCACATTGTTTCCATGTGTTTCCTTCTGTGTCCAGCAGCCTGGCAAATCCCATAAAATAGCCATTTCTAGAATGTACCCAGTGTCCTTTCTTTTCATCCCCACTGCCTTCCCTGGAGTCTCTTAGAGAAAAAAAATGTAGGGATTCCAGAAAGACTGGTCCAGCCACATGGAAAGCGGCCCAGGAAACTGCTTGGTTATGGCTGCAAAGGCCGTGAGAAGCCGATTATCCCGTAATTGAAGGGGAAATTCTTTATTAGGATTGTTGAGGAGTTCTACAAGCTTCTTTCATCTGCCGTGCGCTCCACACCTTAATTAATTTGGATTCAGGAGCCTTCCCAAGCCTCCAGTTGCACCATCTCTTTCAGGGCCCAGGCCTTCTGTTGCAGGTGGGGACACTGAGGCTGGGGAGACCCTGGGACATGGAACTTGGGGAAAGGTCCTGCATCGAGAGCTGGTTTCTGAACACTTCAGGCTTGGGCTTTCAGGAAAGAGCTCAAAGCCAACTGTTCCAAAGAAGGGGGAAGAGTTTCACTTTAAAAAAAAAATCATTTTTGTTATAAAACTGGTTAAATCACATTTTATATGTGACTTTGAAAAAAACCCCTGCATATAGACACATGAAAATTCATGACTTATTTTTATATCATAATTGGCTAAGGAAAATCCTGATGTGCCCACTGGGTTATTCTCCTTTTTCTTGATGCTTAACTGAAACCCAGCTCAAAGTGGCTTCCACAAAAATGGTCATGTGTTGGTGACTCTCATAAAAGAGAAAGTTCAGGAGGTGGGCGAGCCTGGTTCCACGGGCTGGTGTGATGTCACCGGCTTTCTTTCTCTCTCTGCCTTTCTTGCTCTCCTTCTCCCTCTCTCACTTTCTCTTTCTGCTTTCTAGACTCTCTGTGAGGTGGCCCTCCGCAGCTCATAGAGGTTTATTGCAACCTCAAGGGAAAGAAGGGTTCTCTTTCTTAATAGGTCCAGAAATATCCCCAAAGGGGGCAACATTGAGAGGAACGTCAGATAATTTTGCTCATCGCTCTGATAATATTCCTCCCCAGGGCATTTTTAAGAGACATTTGGAAAGTGTCCAATTGCTTTCAACTGTGGTTTTTGGTTTTGTTACTGCCCTATTTCTTTGAAACTATGTAGAAAAACAGAAAAACAAACACACACCAAACACCTATTATCCTCCCAAATTAATACAATCATGGCTATCATTTCGAGGTGTCTTCGTGTCGGGGCCCCAAAGCATATATGCCAAGTGTAATTGTGAGAGTGGTTTTGTAGGTACGGAAATGTAAGTTTTGGAACTAATGGACTCGGATCTGAATCCTACCTTTTTTTTTTTTTAAGATTTTATTTTTATTTATTCGACAGAGATACAGACAGCCAGCGAGAGAGGGAACATAAGCAGGGGGAGTGGGAGAGGAAGAAGCAGGCTCATAACAGAAGAGCCTGATGTGGGGCTCGATCCCATAACATCGGGATCACGCCCTGGGCCGAAGGCAGATGCTTAACCGCTGTGCCACCCAGGTGCCCCTGAATCCTACCTTTTTAATTCTTATTAAAAATAAATTTAATTCTTATTCAAGTATATCATCTTCAGAAAGGGGGGAGGAAGAAGTCTTTGCAACCTGGGCATGAAAGCCGCACCTCGATGTTGATTGGATACTTCTGACCAATGCCTGTGGCCAGAGGAATGCCACGCGCTGATTGGCTCAGGCCTGAGTGACGTGAACCAATCACAGTGGAAGGCAGGGAGAAAGCACCCGGACTGGCTTAAGCAGGTGGAGGCGGCCGCAGTCTCTGTTCCCTAACAGAGCTGCGAAGTTGCTGCGAGCCCGTTGTGTCCCCACGCCAAGGCCGGCTTGCAGCAGGTGGGCTGCGCCACCTCCCCGTGCGGGCCAGCGGGGTCCTTAGGAGTGGAGGGCGTAGCTCTGGGGCCATCTTGGCTTTCCTCCTGGGCGTGGCCTGGGGTCTGAGTTCCGCCTGTGTCTTGACCTGTGTCAAACGCGGCCTAGCCCGCATCGTCCTGCCGGAGACAGGTCATATTCCCAGCCCGCACCTGTCTCCAGGGCTCGGGGGACAGCCCTAACTGCTACAGCTTGGAAGCCAGACATGTATGCTTGTTTGTTTTCTCCTTGGCAAAACATGAATTCCTTCTTCTAAGAATGTAAACGGATTAAGAAAAAGGATTTATCTTTAAAAAGAAAAAGAAGGAAAGGGGGAAAACTAATAATAATAATATAAAAAGCCCAAGTCCCAACAGCGGTAGCAAATTGTACTTCAGGGGGCGCCTGGGTGGCTCAGTTGTTAGGCAAATTGTATTTCAAACAAGCTCTTAACAAACCAGACTTGGAGTAGTGTTACCGGAGATGCGGAGATGCGGCAGAATGAAGTTTCCCATAAAAGCAGATCCAAAGGGAGAATGGAAACAGAGAGGTTTTCAAGGGAAATGCTCTCTCAAAGCTTTTGAGACAGAGATTTTAATCGTTGGTCGTCAATACCCACAGTTGATTGAGAGCTTGCTATGCGCTAGTCACTGAGGAGTAGGCTACCTATTACCTAGCATCCTCCCGAAGGCCTCCTTTTACAGAAAAGGAAACTGAGGCACAGGGAGGTGAGGCAACTTGCCCCAGGGCACACTGTTTGCATGGCGTGGGGCTGGCACTTAAGCCTGTATGTATTTCTCCAAATCTTCCTGACCACTGCCTTTCACTGCCTCTCTTCAGGTCTGGGATTTGAGAAAGTTTGCAGAGTGAGGTTTCTGAGGCAGACAGAGACTCCATTCCTGGTTTTTCCAGATTCTATTGGGTTTTGGCTTGGTCCGTGCAGGACTATTTCAAGCTGGCTGGAGAGGGGGAATTATTCTTTTTGATTTCCTGCTTCCCTGGGTTGTTGCACAAAGTGAATGGGCTCCAGAAAGCCTAGAGTCACTTATCTTCTTGGGTTTTTTGTTTGTTTGTTTTGTTTTGTTTTAAGATGAGAGGAAAGCAGAACACAATGAACCTTTCCAATGGGCAAGTTCCACAGGACCTGGAGAGGGACGAGAGCTCCTCTCATGCCGACTCAGTGGGAAGACTGGAAAGAGCAAAATCATCGCACTCAGGGCTAAGTGCCAAAAAGACAAAAAAGAAGGGTAAGGTGGCAGAGAGGGATGACTTCAGGTGGGAACAGGGAGGAGCTATTCGAGGAGGTGTCCCAAGGAGGTTCTCCTCTCTGAGGAAGCTCCCTTTAGAGCTCCCAGAGGAGCTCTGACTGATGGGAGAGAACAGCCTTGGGACAACTTGGGGAAAGAGCGTTGCAGGCAGAACGAGCAGCAGGTGTTAAGATTTGGAGGATGAGCAAAAAGCTAGCCAGTGAAAGAGGGGAAGAGGAGATGGGAGGGAAGGCCTGCAGGGGGTGGGGTTACGGTGGTCACTCTGCCTCTGGTGTGGAAAGGAACTTTCAGGTAAGCAAGGTACCCCCCCCCCACCTCCCTGCCCTCCCTGGGGACTCCAGGGTTTGCTTACCAGCTGCCTTTACCCTCAGGCTTAGCAACCTGTGAGGCAGCCAGCCAGGGAGGGCTGTAGCCTGCCCAGCTGTGGGGCTCAGAATCCTCGGAGGGAAGCCACACGGTTTGCTGAGAAAGCACGAGAAGTCCCTTACAAAACGCTTTCTTCTTGCTTTCTTTTCCTCTTTCCAGTTCAGAGCAAAAGGCACCGCCTTATCCTGGAGGCAGTGTCAGGTTATTTTTCAAAAGTGAAAATTGATATTTGCTCTCTGAGCCTATGTTGATCTTCATTTTAGTAGCCCTCCGGGCAAACAAATAAGAAAATATCAGTTTCCGGGATGGGAGAGTAGAGAGATGTAATAATTGAGGGGCTACAACCCAAAATTTAATATGGATGATTTGTTTAAATATTCACTCGGTCTGTTTAAACATTCCAAATAACCAAAATTATATCCTGGGGAGGCAGTAGAGTGCATGTTTAAACAGCCAAGTGCATGGGTCATGAAAACACGACTTTCAGTCTTACTTTTGCCTCAAACCAACACTGAGAATTTGGGCAAGCCCTTTATCCTCTGCCAGCCTCAGTTTCCTTGCATTAAAAATGGAAGTAAACCTCTCTCATAGAATTGTTGTGCCTGGTAAATTGTAGATGCTCGATCTGTACTTGAGTATACATAGGTGCTTAGGAGAGTGCCTGGGATTTGGCAACGGTTTGTAAAATTTAAATGATTA
>NC_048230.1:51126994-51133965 GCF_002007445.2 Ailuropoda melanoleuca | reverse complement strand
TTGGTCGTCAATACCCACAGTTGATTGAGAGCTTGCTATGCGCTAGGCACTGAGGAGTATGCTACCTATTACCTAGCATCCTCCCGAAGGCCTCCTTTTACAGAAAAGGAAACTGAGGCACAGGGAGGTGAGGCAACTTGCCCCAGGGCACACTGTTTGCATGGCGTGGGGCTGGCACTTAAGCCTGTATGTATTTCTCCAAATCTTCCTGACCACTGCCTTTCACTGCCTCTCTTCAGGTCTGGGATTTGAGAAAGTTTGCAGAGTGAGGTTTCTGAGGCAGACAGAGACTCCATTCCTGGTTTTTCCAGTTTCTATTGGGTTTTGGCTTGGTCCGTGCAGGACTATTTCAAGCTGGCTGGAGAGGGGGAATTATTCTTTTTGATTTCCTGCTTCCCTGGGTTGTTGCACAAAGTGAATGGGCTCCAGAAAGCCTAGAGTCACTTATCTTCTTGGGTTTTTTGTTTGTTTGTTTTGTTTTGTTTTAAGATGAGAGGAAAGCAGAACACAATGAACCTTTCCAATGGGCAAGTTCCACAGGACCTGGAGAGGGATGAGAGCTCTCATGCCGACTCAGTGGGAAGACTGGAAAGAGCAAAATCATCGCACTCAGGGCTAAGTGCCAAAAAGACAAAAAAGAAGGGTAAGGTGGCAGAGAGGGATGACTTCAGGTGGGAACAGGGAGGAGCTATTCGAGGAGGTGTCCCAAGGAGGTTCTCCTCTCTGAGGAAGCTCCCTTTAGAGCTCCCAGAGGAGCTCTGACTGATGGGAGAGAACAGCCTTGGGACAACTTGGGGAAAGAGCGTTGCAGGCAGAACGAGCAGCAGGTGTTAAGATTTGGAGGATGAGCAAAAAGCTAGCCAGTGAAAGAGGGGAAGAGGAGATGGGAGGGAAGGCCTGCAGGGGGTGGGGTTACGGTGGTCACTCTGCCTCTGGTGTGGAAAGGAACTTTCAGGTAAGCAAGGTACCCCCCCCCCACCCTCCCTGCCCTCCCTGGGGACTCCAGGGTTTGCTTACCAGCTGCCTTTACCCTCAGGCTTAGCAACCTGTGAGGCAGCCAGCCAGGGAGGGCTGTAGCCTGCCCAGCTGTGGGGCTCAGAATCCTCGGAGGGAAGCCACACGGTTTGCTGAGAAAGCACGAGAAGTCCCTTACAAAACGCTTTCTTCTTGCTTTCTTTTCCTCTTTCCAGTTCAGAGCAAAAGGCACCGCCTTATCCTGGAGGCAGTGTCAGGTTATTTTTCAAAAGTGAAAATTGATATTTGCTCTCTGAGCCTATGTTGATCTTCATTTTAGTAGCCCTCCGGGCAAACAAATAAGAAAATATCAGTTTCCGGGATGGGAGAGTAGAGAGATGTAATAATTGAGGGGCTACAACCCAAAATTTAATATGGATGATTTGTTTAAATATTCACTCGGTCTGTTTAAACATTCCAAATAACCAAAATTATATCCTGGGGAGGCAGTAGAGTGCATGTTTAAACAGCCAAGTGCATGGGTCATGAAAACACGACTTTCAGTCTTACTTTTGCCTCAAACCAACACTGAGAATTTGGGCAAGCCCTTTATCCTCTGCCAGCCTCAGTTTCCTTGCATTAAAAATGGAAGTAAACCTCTCTCATAGAATTGTTGTGCCTGGTAAATCGTAGATGCTCGATCTGTACTTGAGTATACATAGGTGCTTAGGAGAGTGCCTGGGATTTGGCAACGGTTTGTAAAATTTAAATGATTAGCATAATGATGATAGTTAGTGGAACAGTAGTAGAAACGATGGTCGATACCCGCGCCAGACTTTCTAAGTTCAATAACCTGGCTCTGCCACTTTCCAGCTCTGTGACCTTTAGCAAGTTACTTAACTTCTCTGAGCCTCTGTTTTTTTTTTTCAACTACACAATGAGGATGATAGTACACATGTTTATCATGACAATTAAGTGATTAAGAACTTAGAACCGAGCTAGGTGCAGGGTGAGTTTTACACGCATGATATTATATTATTATGAGCAGTACAATGTTATTCTAGTGCAAGAAAGTATTCTTCCTGAGCATGGACTTAGTCCTGTTCTCCACTCTATCCCTAGTTTCTACAACCTAATAGGTGTTTGATTAATTTTCACTGACTTTGTTGAATAAATGGAGTGGATAGTGAGCAATCGTTCCTATGTTCCTCTGCAGATGGAAATATCCTGAACCCGTCTACATGCTAAGTACTCTGGTAGGTCTGGAATAGAAGCCTCTTTCTTTCCCTTGTCTCCACGTAAGTGCCTTTCATGTCCAAATCTTGTGTGTCAAATATATACAATGTTCAGCAAAGGGGATACAAGGGCTGCTTTGTTCTCTGTGGACTCACAGCATCAAACACCAACAGTGTCTCCACTGTGCATCCCCCAGCAGGGTTACTGCCAACTCCAGAGCCTGGGATCTCATCGGGGACCCACTGGGTGCTCACTGGGTACCTCTAATAGTAGGTACTCAGGCGCAGTTGGTGAAATAGTACTAATGCATGTGGATGGCCAATCCTGCCATTTTGATGGAATTTCGTGCTCATACATCTGACTGAAGGGGAGAAGAAACAGGTACATATTTTCCTTCACAAGCTGGGGCACCCAGGCTGTTGGAAGCAGAGCTGGATTAGAGGTTGGGCTGGCTGTGTAGCCACAGAATCTGCTAGAATCCCTGGCTAACTGAGGTTGGTGTGGTGAGATCTTCCTTCAAAGAGGAATCGGTTGTCCCCAGACTGTCTCGATAGGAGTGGACGCCAGTGAACTGTGTGGATCTGGGGCATGCAAGAGTAGGCCAACTGAGTTGCTCTGGAAGATAAACCTTAGTGTTCCCTGTGGCATTGCTTCTTGGCCTGAAGGCCAGTAGAACTTTCATCCTGCTTCCCTAGGTGGTTATGTCTGGGGCAGGCAGTGATGTGCCATGAGGGGTACATGCAGCCACAGCTTAAACAAGACATGTCTTTCATAGTTAGAAGCCCCTTTCTAAAAAACATTTTTTTTAAGTTTTTTATTTATTTAAGTAATCTCTGCACCCCATGTGGGACTCAAACTCATGACCCCGAGATCAAGAATCGCATGCTCCTCCGACTAAGCCAGCCAGGCACCCCAGAAGCCCTTTTAAGACAAATTAAGACAAGTATGAGTATATCATGGAGTAGAATGCCAGACTTCATCATAGATTTTTATTAAAACACAGGACTTAAAAAAAAAAATGTCAAGCTTGTTCCAGCCAAATCATGCAGACCTTCAGATAACTTTTTTGCTTTTTTCTTCCGCGATTAGGAATCTTTTGGCAGACACGTTTATGAAGTACTGGTATTCTTAAAACCCTGACGTGGGCCCCAGCCAATTGGCCATCTCTCTTTAATTCTTCCTGTGAGACTGCTTTCTGGAGGGACCTGACTTTGGTCTTGAACCCCCTCAGAGCGGTAGGTTACATTTAGGTTATCCCCATGGGGCAGTTAGGGGGCAGAATGTTTTCGTTTTGGGGATAAACCCCCATCAAAACTGCTTAAAGCCAAAAAGTCACTGGCTCACAGAAGCGAGAAGCACCGGGGTGGACTCATGGATTTATATGTTGTCATCGGAACACCCTTCTTTTCTGGCTTTTTCTGTCTTTCTCTCCATCTGGCCTCTCACTGATCTTCCACAGAGGAACTTCTTTCATGCAGCTGAGCAAAGGTGGGGGGGATCACAGACATTGACAGAGCCAGGATTATGCTGCAAACAACATGCCCAAAGCAAGCACAGAGGCGCTAGAGAGCTGGGATTTCTCAGAGTCTGCCTTAAAGTCCCAGGACAGGACTTGGATTGGTCCAGCCTGGATTATGTGCTTATGCCTAGGCCAATCAGAATGGCCAGGGAGTGGACTACTGTGATTGGCCAGACCTGGATTACTATCCCTCTCTAATGGGGGTGGTGGGGAAATAAATGTGTGATTGAGGACCCAGCCAGAACCGTACTGGGGGAGGGGTAGCCCTCCAGAGGTAGGAAGGAGTCATTTATCAGAGTGGGGGCAGAGTTTGGGAATAAATAAATCACAGACTTTCATCCCCCTGGGGAAGGCATTCACACTTGGAGAAATGGAAAGGCACCCTGTATCTTCCTGTGGAGTCAATCCCAGGTAGGTATGGGCCCCGATTTTCATTCAAAGACAGAATTGTATAGGTTTCCCCATCCTTAGGGACTCTATCTGCCTTCTGAAGAGAATGTTAAAAATTAGAAAATCGACTCGTTTCCACGATCAGAACATGACTTGGTTCTGACTTCTTTACATGTTAAGAGATTAGGGTGGGAGAATGTTCCAGGGCCAATGGCCCACTCTTGTCAGTTTCTAATTCTGTGCATCTGGCAATCGAAAGGTTGGCTGGGTAGCTTTATGGACTGGTGCACCGAAGAAGAAACTTTCGTGGACAAAACTTTTCAAGTATTTAATAGTTTTAAGCCAGAGGCCACAAAGCAATGGCATGTTTTCTTTGGCCAGCCCAGAGTTTACAAAAAAAGAAAACCAGATGCTTGCCAACATTTAAGAATTGTAATATTTCATATGAAAGCATGGATTTCCGGCTTCTCTAGGAAAACCAGAAGACCTGGCGGTGCTGGCCCCAGAGTTGTACGTGGCCACAATTGCTTGGAGCTGAGAAGCAGCGCCACCTTTAGGCAGGATATGATTCTCTAATTGGCCATAGTCCCCACCACACCCTATCGCCCTGCCCCTGGCCTCTTCCATTCCATTTACTCATCATTCCCATTACCTGTCTGGCCTCTGTAAGCTCTGCCTTTGCAGCCTTTACAACAGCAAATTCCCTGAGCCAAATCTCTGAAGAACTAGGTCTTTCTTTTTCTAGCTTTATGACCTTAGGCAAGTTACCGCCTCTCTCTACACCTCAGGGTTTTTTTTTTTTTAATCTGCAAGTTTGGGATGAAATGCTACATTGAATCAATCTTTATTGAGCATCTATTTTTTCTAGGTGCTGGGTGGACAACAATGAACAGATAGGCTTGCTGGCTGCAGACAAACGTAGGGGTTGGTGAGGCAAGCAGGTGCGGGCACATGTTGGGGAGGTGTTTCAATGATATACTGTATCCAAGTCACTTAGTCCAGGCATTGGCAAACTGTGGCCTGTGTGACAAATCTACCCGACACCTGCTTTTGTAAATAAAGTGTCATTGGAACACAGCCACACACATTCATTTACATATTGTCTATAGCACTGCAGGCTGTCTGCTCCCAACGGCAGAATTGAGACCATGTGACTTGCAAAGCCTAAAATGTTTACTATCTGGCCCTTTATAGAAAAAGTGTGCCAGTTCCTGCTTTATTTTTTATTTTTGTTTTGTTTTTTAATTTTTAAAAGATTTTATTTCTTTATTTGAGAGAGAGAGCGAGAGAGCAAGAGAGCATGAGAGGGGGAGGGGCAGAGGGAGAGGGAGAAGCAGATTCCCCACTGAGCGGGGAACCAGATGTGGGGCTTGATCCCAGGACCCCGGGATCATGACCTGAGCCAAAGGCAGACACGTAACTGACTGAACCACCCAGGCGTCTGCCAGTTCTTGCTTTAGCCCAGAGCCCAGATACGCAGAAGGAGCTCAATAAATGGCAACTTATTAGAAGGAGTACACGTGGTCCTCCCTCCCCAGCTCTCTGTTGCTAATCTTCCAACGCTGGGAGGCTTTAGCTGCTCGCTTTGCTTCCCTTGCCCCCTGACTTTCTATTTGCTTGTCTGACTGCTCTGTTCCTTGTTTAGGTAAAATCGCAGGATTAGTTGGCTAAGTCTACATGCAGATTTCAGAGAAAGCTTCATGTGGCCTTATCAGGGGTCGGGTTGGGGTTTGCCCACTGCCCCTTTCTGTGCATTGGATCAGGTTAATGAGACCGAATCCCATACGGGAGGAGGCAGGCTTCCGCTTGAAGGCCCCCGTGGAAAGGGCTGGATCTGTGCTGACTTACACTTTCCATGGGGCGTGCGGCAGGCTTGCTAAGGTTTTATGGTTTCATCAATGCTTCTACTCCCGTGCCAGCCCCCATAGTCTGACTATGTGCCAGAGACCTTTGCTCTCAACCACTCGGGGAGATCCGTCTTTACCTCCCTTCCTCCTCTGGCAGCTGCTGGGGCAAGAGCTTGACAGCAGCAACTGCATTTACGCAGGGCTGCAGGCCTTCTATTCATCATCTTGCTCATCCCCACGAGAACTCTGTGAATGGGCACCCATACGTAGGATTTGAGGATCAGCCAGGTGAGGAGTTTGCTGGAGGTCACACAGTGAGTAACTGTGGGAGAGAGGATTTGGCTGTCTGAGCTCAGAACTTCAGGGCAAGCTACTTAATCTCTCAAGTCTTAGTTTCCTAGTCTGGAAAATGGAAGTAATTAAAGCTACCTTGTAGCATTGTTGGGAAGATTGGAGAAAGGATGTCTAGTGCCTAGCATACAGCATGTAGTCCGTGCTCACTGGATGATTCCAATGATAATGGTGGTGACAGTGATAGTGATGATGGGGATGATGGTGATGGTGATGTAGGGATGATGGTGATGTGGGGGTGATGGTGATGATGGTGATAGTGATGGTGATGTGGGGATGATGGTGATAATGATGATGATGGTGATGATGATGATGGTGGTGATGATGGTGCTGATGGTGATGATGATGATAGTGATGATGGTGATGATGATGATGGTGCTGATGGTGATGATGATGATAGTGATGATGGTGATGATGATGGTGATGATGGTGATAATGGTGATGGTGATGATGGTGATAGTGATGGTGATGTGGGGATGATGGTGATGGTGATGATGGCGATATGATGATGATGGTGATGATGATGGTGGTGATGATGATGCTGGTGATGATGGTGCTGATGGTGATGATGATGATAGTGATGATGGTGATGATGATGGTGATGATGGTGATAATGGTGATGGTGATGATGGTGATAGTGATGGTGATGTGGGGATGATGGTGATGATGATGAT
>NC_048230.1:51075305-51126641 GCF_002007445.2 Ailuropoda melanoleuca | reverse complement strand
TGATGATGATGGTGATGATGGTGATGGTGGTGATGATGGTGATGATGGTGATAGTGATGGTGATGTGGGGATGATGATGATGGTGATGGTGATGATGGTGATGGTGATGATGGTGATGGTGATGATGATGATGGTGATGATGATGATGGTGATGATGGTGATAGTGATGGTGATGTGGGGATGATGGTGATGATGGTGATAGTGATGGTGATGATGGTGATGGTGATGTGGGGATGATGGTGATGGTAATGGTGATGTGGGGATGATGGTGATGATGATGATGGTGATGATGGTGATGGTGATGTGGGGATGATGGTGATGGTGATGGTGAGGGGATGATGGTGATGGTGATGATGGTGATAGTGACAGTAATGTGGAGATGATGAGGATGGTGATGGTGATAGTGGTGATGATGGAGGTAATGGTGATGACTGTGATGATGCTGATGGTGGTGGTGGTGATGAGGATGATGGTGATAGTGATGGTGATGTGGGGATGATGGTGATGGTGATGATGGTGATAGTGATGGTGATGTGGGGATGATGGTGATGGTGATGATGGTGATGGTGATGATGATGATGGTGATGATGATGATGGTGATGATGGTGATAGTGATGGTGATGTGGGGATGATGGTGATGGTGATGATGGTGATGATGGTGATAGTGATGGTGATGATGGTGATGGTGATGTGGGGATGATGGTGATGGTAATGGTGATGTGGGGATGATGGTGATGATGATGATGGTGATGATGGTGATGGTGATGTGGGGATGATGGTGATGGTGATGTTGATGATGGTGGTGACAGTGGTGATGATGGTGATAGTGACAGTAATGTGGAGATGATGAGGATGGTGATGGTGGTAGTGGTGATGATGGTGGTAATGGTGCTGACTGTGCTGATGGTGGTGGTGTTGGAGATGATGATGATGATGGTGGTGGTGGTGGTGATGAGGATGAGGAGGTGGACAGTGATGATACCAAATCAGTGGACTGCTTCTAGCTCTAACTTTGCCGTCTGTCATCCACCCCCGTAAAAGTTCATTTTCCCCCTAGAGAAATTTGTTCTTTTGCTCCCTGATGGGGTTTGTTTCCTGGCTGCCATAAAAAGTTATCACTGACTGGGTGGCTTAAAGCAATGGGAATTTATTCTCTCACTGTTCTGGAGGTCAGAAGTCTAAAATCAGGGTAGTGTCAGTGTTGATTCTTTCTGGAGACTCTGCGGAAGAAACTGCCCCGTCTCTCCCCTGGCTTGTGGAGACTGCTGGCAATCCCCGGAGCTCCCTGGCTTGTGGCCGCATCTCTCCAGGCTCTGCTTCATTTTCACATGGCCTTCCTGTCTGTGTGTCTCTGTGTCTCCTTTTCTGTCTCTTAGAAGGACACCCCCATTTGATTTAGGGCCCACCCTAATCCAGGATGATTTTATTTCTATCCTTACCATAACTATTTCTGTAAAGACCCTAGTAAGGTCACATTCCTGAGGTCCTAGGTGGACATGAATTTGGGGGAGGAGGGCACTACTCAATTCACTGTATTGAGGTAGGTCAGTGGGGGTGCAGAGAAATGACATGGACATGTGTGCCCCCGCCGCCTGCCATGACCCAGGGCCCTGCTGACAGGTCCTTGGCTCCCAGGACTCGCTGGGCGGTGGTCACAGCAGTTCGTGCTCGGTGCTGTGGAAGTTCTGGTTGCCCCTCTGTGGCACATCTCTGAACCTTGGAGGGTGGTGACTCACCGGGAGTCATTCTGGTGAGTGCCAGGCCAGGGAGCTGAGGGGCGGCTTCAGCCTTGGAGCCCCCGGTGGCCTCTGAGGAAGGGCGCACAGCTCAGGGCCCAGCACCCCATCCACGAGGAGTCCCCGAACCTCAGAGCCCGGGCCAGGGGAGGCTGTGCCGGGGCTGCGGGTGACTTTCCCTGTGCTTTCTTTAAATACAAAGTGAGAAAGGAAGCATGGAGTTTGCCATCATTGTGGGCAGGCCGCAACACGCGCACGGAGCTAAGCCCATTGTGCTGGCTTCCTGGCAGCATCTGGAGGGTTCAGACCGGCACGTTGAAGTCCCCGTGGACCGGGCCAGGCCACTCCCAGGTGGACACAGCTTCTTAAATTTCTTCTGAGTCAGTGGCAGGATAGCGTGTATGGTCAGGAGGGGAGAGTGTGGCCAAGAGAGAAAGCGTCACTTCCACCCCCCGGCGTGAGCTTAGAGCACAGGATAATCGTTCCCCGATTCATAAGGGCTAAATAAAGCAAGTGGTGTTGAAAAGGGGCTCCTGCACTCCCCACCATCTCACTATGGGTGCCCCCTCTCCTGCCACCCTCACCCGTGCCAACCCCATGTGTCTCCTGTCTCCTTAGGTGAGGCCAAGGGAGCAGTTGGAGCGCGGCCTCTGGATGTGTGGGGCTGGGGATGGGATGTGGCATGAACGTGACTAGATCCTAATGTCCTTGGCTTGGTTGCAGGCATTGGGGGTCTCCGGGAGTCTCCCTTTCCCCGGGCCCTGAGCCCAGGATCCGGGCCATGCTGAAGCTCTGGGCGGCCACAGAAGTTAGTAACTGTCCAGGCAAAGGACAACGATTTCTGTGCAAAGGGAACTCTCCTTTATTAATATGGACTTGGTTGGTTTTATTGGTCAGGAAAGAGGAATGTGTGTGGCAGAGGGGACAATTGAGTATCTCCTCAGTGGGCTGACATGAATGCGACTTTGTACTTTTAGTGGCTCTGAGAACGATTCTGGGAAGAAAAATATAAGAAGGGAGGAAGGGAGAAAAGATGGGAGGGAGGGGGCGAGGGGGAGGGAAGGAAAGGAGAAAAGAAGACCAAAAGATAAAACACGATGAAAGAAGGGAGGGAAACAAGAGGAGAACAGGGCGTCCAAGAGTCCCTCTAAGGAGAAGGGACTTCAGCAGGCAGGCGTGTGGGCCGCACAGGCCTCAGGAGGTGAGCAGTCAGGCCAGGGAGCATGTGCAAAGGCCCTGGAGGTGGCAGAGAACCTGGTTTGTGTCAGGAACAGGCAAGGGAAGCATGACTGAGGCTGGTGGCTTCAGGGCTGAGGCGGACGAAGTGAATTTGGAACAGGCTGCGTGTGGACCCCAGGTCCAAGTTCGCCTCGGGGTCAGGGCCGGGCAGGAAGATGATATGAGCCACCTGGAACTGCCTCTCCCCAGCGCCGGTGGGGCGCTGCCTCATAGGCATATGGGCTTCGTATGGCCAGACCCCTGCTCCATGACTGTGGAGCGAAATCTCATGTCTTTTAGGTGCCGGCTTCCATTGTCAAGATTGAGGAGAGACTTTGTAGACTGCCCCAGGCCCTGGGGGTGGGATGGATCCTGGGGCCTGCAGTCTGCACTGCCGGGACCTGCCCCCGGCTTCTGCCCATGTGGCGTGGGGACTTGGTCGTTTCGGGCTATTCTGGAGGATGCCGGTTGTCCTCTCTGGGTCCCTCTCCTGCGGAGCCAGGCTGGGTCACAGGAGCAGTTTGCTTCTCTGTCTGTGGAGCTGGCCAGGGATTTAATCCAAATAAGGGCACAGCCAGGAGGAAAAGGGTGTGTCTTCCTTTAAAAGCCTTGAATAAAGGAACCTTATTCAGGGCCTGAAAAAAGACCCATGTTTGAGTGGCAGCCTGTCCAGGCAGGTCTGTGCACAGTGACCTCTTCCAGGAGGGAGGCTTGCTGTTTGAAAGTTTGCTGCTCTTCCCCAAGAAGGAGTCTTGGGGGAGGAGTCTCCCCCAGCGAACCTGACATATGGGCTGGCAGTGCCTGCGCGGAGGCTGCGGAAATTGGTCCTTCCATTTCCTTCGGGGATTATGAGGAGGTCCCTCCTGGGCACATCCACTGTGTCCCTGCGTCCCGCGAGGACAGCTGAGACTCAGCCCCCAAAGAGAGCCTGCACCAGCTGTGTCGGCGAGCGTGGAAACTCATTTGCACTCGCGAGGTGGTCGGTGTGTCGAGCTGAGCTGCAGGGGGTCCACCAAGTCAGGACTCTTGGTTGCGGATGATAGAAAGTAAACCTAAACCAGGTCCAACAGACAAATACAAGAAGGCCCTGGCTGGACCTTGGGGGCATTATGCTAAGTGAAATACATCAGACAGAGAAAGACAAATCCTCTATGATCTCACTTCTATGTGGCATCTAAAAAAAGCAACGTCCAAGCAAGAGAGATCAGACTTGTGGTTGCCAGCGGCAGGAGGTGAGCGGTGGAGGGGTACGGTAAAAATGGCCAAAACGTACAGACTTCCGTGGTGCTGAGGCTGTCTGTTCAACAGGATGACTGTAGCGAACACTGCTGTCTGTTGGTATCTTGGAAAGGTGTATATTGTAAATCGGAATGTTGCTGAGAGAGTAGGTCCTAAAAGTTCTCAACACAGGAAAAAAATTTTGTGACTATATGAAGTGATGAATGGGAACTAAACGTACCTTGGTGATTATTTCACAATCTATATGTTTCTCATTGCGCTGTGCACCTCAAACTTATACAGTGTTGTGTGCCAATTACATCTCAATAAAACTGGGAGAAAAAATTGAAAAAAAAGGAAAAGAAGAAACAGGTTGGCTTTTGACACTGAAAAGCTAGCCCACAAGTACTTTAGGGTCATAGGAAGACTCTCTTTGCCTTTGGCTGATTTCCACGATGCTCGGTCCTTGGCGACCAGCAGGTCTGGACTCAGTTTCTAGCCTGGCGAACTCAACAGACAGAGCATCCAACCAAATCCCAGGGCTGAGTCTTATTGATCTGGCTTGGTCACGTGCCATTTGTGACCAGTCCTCATGACCCTGACTGCTTTGCTCTGGTTCAAGGTCAATTCTGGGCCAGGGAATTGGATCAAACCCCACAGGACTGCCTGGACCGAAGGAAAGGAATGGTTTCTCCAAAACAAGTCAGACACTGTTATTAGAAGGAAGAGGAATGGTTATGGGCAGGAAACAGCAAAAGACCATCATGCCACATGCCATAGCCAACAAGTAGAAGATCCTGGGTAACTCTGGACCCATCTTTTTAATTTAGGGGGTTCAGGAATGGCTAGATCTAGGAATTCAAATAATGTCAGCAGGACTTGGTTCCCCCATGCCCTTCCATTTCTCCTCTCTGCTCTCCACTGGTCAGTTTCTTTCTCAGGTGGGTTTTTCCCCGCATGGTGCCCTTAAGAACTCTAGGGTTATAACAACCAGTATAGCAACCTCAGTAGAAAGAAACTTGTCTTTTCCAAAATAGAAAAAATAAAAATAAAAAATAAAAGCCCAGGACTGATGCTCATTGGACAGGCTTGGATCACATGTCATTCCTGAACCAATCCCTGTGGCCTGCTGCGGACGAAGCTGGTTAGCCAGGCCTGCTGTCACATGCCATCCTTGGAGAAGGGGGTGATTCCCACATGAACAGATGCATTAAGGCATAGGGAGACACTGTCCCCAGAGGAGGGGGACACAAACCAGCCAACCTACAGACATCTTCCTTGGTGGGGAAGTGCACAATGGCTGTGCCCTGGCTCCTTTAGGACACAGGAATGAGGTGCTTGGCAGCTGGGGCCTGTGGAGCTGCAGACTGGGAGTCAGGACCCTTTCATTGTCAACCACCGTGATTTATCAAGTGCTCAGGATGGGCCTTTTGCAGGAAATTCTGGATGGATGAATGGAATTCTGTTTGGAAATTCTCATGACTATTTAATTTGGCTGAAATGGAATTTCAGGGAACAAATATGCTTGAAAGCAAGTGTGGACCATCCCTCAGAGAATGCTGGCATGAGCTGCGGCAGGAAAAGAACATGGCATTTCTGTTGTGTTAGCAGCATTTAAGGAGAGTGATGCTTCCTATTTGCATAGCATGGGATGTTTTTAAAAACTATTGCAATTTGAAAACTCATAGGAGCCTCATGACAGGCTGTGGGTACCAGAGCCTGAATGATCATTCTCATTTCCAGAGAAGGAAATTGAAAGGGTATGTGGCGTGGTGACTGGGAGATCTGTGAGGGGAATCTGGGCTCTTGACCCTGAGCTGCACCAGCCCCTCATCATGTCTAAGCCTGAGTATCTTGAACTTGAGCTCTGGATCCACAGTTAAACTACTGGCTCAGCCCCTTATTAGCGTGTGGCTTTGGACTCTGTGCCTCAGTAGCCTCATCTAGGAAATGGGTCAGCAATGGCACCTGCCTGATGGGATCATGGTAGAGATTAAATAAGTAATTATGGGAAAGGTCTTAGAATCATCCTTGGGACAGGGCAAACACCGTTAGTGCTTACTCTTGTATTAGGTGGGAATTAAGGGCAACTGGTGGTAGGGTGTATTTGCTCACACAAAGGGCAGGGAAGGGCAGTCACTGGCCTTCAGCTACAGGCTTACTGGTGCCAGGGCTGAGGTGGCTGCACTTCCTTAGGCCTTTTCCTTCAGTCCCAAGACGGCTGCAGGTGCTCCAGCCATCACATCCATATTCTAGCCAGGAAGAATGAAGAACGTGGAGTGGTGAAAGGACCCGCCTTTCAGCTGAGTCAGCTCCTTAAAGAACACCCATGGATGCCATACCATACGCATGGCAAAGGAGGTGCTGAAATGTGGTCCTTTAGCCAAACTCATTCTAGGCTTTAGGATGTCTGTTAGAGAGGAGGAGGGAGGCTAGATAACAGGAAGGCATCTCGCAGTGTGTGCCACAGGCTCTTTTTGTTTTTTGTTTTGTTCTGAAGCCATCATGCACATAGGGTTTAAAGTGAGAGCCACAAACTCTCCTGCCCACAGGCGAGTGTCCTTACAGGCACAAGATAGGCTTCAGAGGCAGAGAGGCAGTAGTGCGTGTTGGGGACTGGGGCAGACTGGAAAGCTCATGCTCCATGTCCAGGGGGCTGACAGTCAGATCTGGCTGATGCTTGCCACGTGAGAAAGAGGAGCCCAGTGCTGCCAGGGCCTCTGATTTTTTGGGAAAAGTGGATATATGTTTTTAGATGAAATCTCCTGACTTTTCAGTGATGATAGTGAACTCAAATTTACCCACCAAATAATTACATAGGCCAGGTAACACACAGTTATGAGCTGGGTCTTACTTGAGGCAGACATTTATATTTTGTTGTATTTTAATTTTTTAAAAAAGATTTATTTATTTATTTATTTGAGAGAGAGAGAGAGCGCGCTGAGATCATGACCAGAGCCAAAAGCAAGAGCCAGTTGCTTAACTGACTGAGCCACCCAGGTGCCCCTATTTTATTCATTTTTAAAAAATAAACCTTATTTTGGAATAGACTTAGGTTTACAAAAAAATTGCGAAGAGAATGCAGAGAGTTCCCTTATACTTTTCACCCTGTTCCTATTAGCATTTTACACACCCATGGCACACCTGTCAAAATGAGCACATTAACATTGGGCAATACTACACTATTTGAATTTCAGCAGTTTCCCACGATAATGTCCCTTTTTCCGGTTCTGGATCCAACCCAGGATACCACATTGCATTTAGCCATGGGGTTTTTGGATGCATATTTGAACGTCTCTAGAATCGGGATTCAACTTAAGTCAATACTGTCTTGCCGTGATAGCTGGCTGTACTTTTTCTTCTGGTGGCACATAAAGTTACAGGGCCCCTTATCCACAGTCTGCTTTCTGACACTGCAGTTACTAGCGGTCAACTGTGGTCTGAAGCAGGTGATTCTCCTTCTGACTGATCATCTGCTCAGTAGTAACCCCATGCTAGGTCACAGTGCCTGTGTCACATAGCTCACTTCATCTCATCACATAGGCATTGTACCATTTTACATCATCACAGGAAGGAGAGTGAGTACACGACAATAAGATGGATTTTTTTTAAAGATTTATTTATTTATTTGAGAGAGAGAGGGAGAGAGTGCACGAGGGAGGGGCAGAGGAGAAGGAGAGAGAAACTCAAGCAGACCTTGTGCTGAGCACGGACCCTGACAAGGGGCTCAATCTCACGGCCCGATCAGACTTGAGCTGAAACCAGGCGTCCAGTGCCCAACCGACTGCACCCCCCGGGTGCCCCCAATAAGATGTTTTCAGAGACACAGAGATCGCATCCACATAACCTGTGTTACAGTATCTTGTTATAATTGTTCCGGTTTATTATTATTGTTGTTAATCTCCTACTGTGCCTAATGTATAAATTACACTTTAACATAGGCATGTATGTACAGGAAAAAAAAAACCACACCAGTGTCTATAGGGTCGGTACCCTCTGTGGTTTCAGGCATCCACAGGGGTCTGGGAACACATCTCCCTCGGAGAAGGGGGTCTGCTGTATGTCTCAAAGTTCATGAACTATGGTATTAGTATTATTGCTTGATCTCCTTAAGCCTTCACTTTCTCATCTGTAAAGTGGAAACAGGCCTCACGGCGTGCAGATGTGGGAAGAGGAGAAGAGAGATGAGGGCCCGGCACAGCACTTGGCTCCCGCGAAGCGCTCATGAACCAAGAGTCCGAGTTAAATCCAAGTGCGGGCTCTACCCACAGCGTGCTTGCTGGGGGCTGGTAAGCAAACCTTTCCTTACCTTCGAAGGAACATTGCCTGCAGCTCTGATTTCTTAGCAGCTTTTGTTCTCAGAGCAGCAGCCCACAGGAATAGCTACCAATTAAAATAACAAAGTTTCGGGTGACAACGTTTGCAGAAGAAGCTGCAAATGTTTAATAAAAGCCCCGTTGCTGGGAGAGTCTCTTCTGGAAGCTCTGAAGCCACATTGCAGGTTTCCTAGCGAATTTGCTTTGTTAGAACGCAACCTATTTCTGCTCACGCTCCCCACCAGGGGCTGGGGCCAGACCCCCACCGTGTCCCCTATCCTCCTGTGCTTTCTCGTTCTGAAACGCGGCCACTTGTTCTGTCTGGCTTGCACATTTTAAAAATGACATCGGCCACACCTTTCTCGTGGACAATCGAGACTGTTATAGAGAAGTGGGATGATAAAACAGAAGGAAATTTAAAAAGTGCTCTGTGACCCCACTGCTCAGAGATGGTCCCCGTGGATGCTGAGTACTTTCATCTTACTTTTTATGATTTTTAAAAAAATAATATGCAGTGTAAAAAACCCCCCCCAAAACAAAAAACAGAAAGAAAGAAAGAAAGAAAGAAAGAAAGAAAGAAAGAAAGAAAGAAAGAAAGAAAGAAAAAATTATAAAAAAAGCCCCCAAGCAAACCATCCCTCTCACTTCACCACCCAGGACCCTCTCGGGACTTCTGGCACCCATGCTTCATAGATATTGTGGCACACGCATGCCTCCAGCCCGCCTGGATTTAAAATCTGCCTCCTCCGCCAACCAGCTGTGTGCCACTGATGTGACTTCTGCAGGCCTCAGCTTCCCTATCTGTAAAATGGGGACATCATTGGAGCCTCCTCCAGTTGCTGAGAACATCACAGCAGGCCTTGCACAGTGAGTCCCGAGAAATGGCTGCAGTGAGTAGTCCGTTCATTTTCAAATGTCCACACAAACCTCGTGGCTCCCATGATGTCCTTATGTTATGTCACATTTATTATCTCGTGGTTTCTGTGGGTTGGGATCCCAGGCACCACTCGGCTCTGTCCTCCACTCAGGGTCTCACAGGGCCACAGTCAAGGTGCTGGCTGGGGCTGGGGTCTCCCTGGGGTCTTGGGGCCTCTCCTGCAGTCATGTGGTTATTGGCAAAAGGCATTTCCTCGCAGCCGTGGACCTCAGGGCGGCTGGCCCCTTTCAGCTCGGTAGAGGTGTGGGGCTGCTGGGAGTCTCTGCCTTCCCCGTCCCATCCCCAGACCCTCTTCTGAAAGGCCCACTCAGGATTAGCTCCTTTTGGTGAACTCAAAGACAACCGACCCCAGGACCCTAAATATATCGGCCGCATCCCCTCACCTTTGCCCTGGGATGCAGTCACCAGTGGGGGCGTCCCACCATGCGCGCCACCCGCAAGGGGAGGTTGGCTGTGCACAGGGACCACAAGGGGAGGGAAGGGGAGGGAATCTTGGGGACACCTTAGAATTCTGCCTACTGTCACCGGTTCGACTCAAGCCTCAGGCAACATAGAGACACTTACGCTGTGGCCAAGGGTTCGTACTTGGTAAAGAAGACCCCATCTATCCGACCAAGCATTGGAATTGAAGGTGCTTTTGAATAGCTGAATAAGCGGTTTCATTCAGAAAACAGTGATTAATTCGCTCGTTCATGTATTTATTCCCTAAGTCACCGGTGCGCCTCTGGGGGCCCCTGGGCTTAGTGTGAAAGCGTATGAACTCACATGGGTATTGGTCATAGCAGGATCTTGCATCGAGCATCTGTGTCCCGCAGGCCGCCGCCCATGCAGTGCATGTATTAGCTCACTTCCTTCTCACCATAACCTTGGGAAGTCTGCACTCTCATCACTTCCCTTTTGCAGAGGAATTGAAATCAGGAGAGGTTGTTTGACTTGGCCAACATCACGCAGGTAGAAGGCAGCAAGGCTGACAGGGTCCAGGCATTCGGGCTCCAAGGTTGCGGGTCCCACACCACATTCTCCCCGCTTATCGCTGACAGCCACGCTCATGGGCACGATGCCATTTGGCTCCCAGTGGGCAGGCTCCTTTCCTCTCTCCATAACTGCTTTTCTCTGATTCTCCTTGGACAAACAGGGAAGTGTAGGGTGGGGAAGGGCAAGCTTTAGCTCCAGTCATGGGCCACTGCCACAGGGGAAGCGGCCCTGGGTCCCCTGGCCCAAGGGGGCAGAGCTGAGCCATGGACAGGAGGCATTTCAGGGCCCCCAATAACCACGTCCTCACCTGTCAGGATGCGAGGAGGGGACTGGAGGTTCTCCTCCAGGGTTGGGCATTATCCCCGCACCATTCAGCCACTGCCCAGCCACTGCCCGGCTTACCCGCCCAGCAGGTCTGGCCGGTTCTGGGAAATTTTCTGTGCACCAAAAATGCACATGGCAGCTGTGGGTGGGGTGCTTCTCATCCCCCACCTCTTCTGCTCATTTGTCAAGGACACTTTTTCTTGGAGAAGTCAAAGGCCCCAGCCGAGATTGCTCGGTCACTCTTCAGCCCAGTGCACCCCGCTCCCTGTAGACAGGCCATGCCTGACCCTACAGGATTCATCCAGGTCCCAGCTCTGAATCTGCCAAACCTGTGCCCCCCGCCCCCCAGCACAGAGATTGTGGCAGGGTGGACACTGGACAGAAGCTGGGCCAATTAAAGTCCTGCCCTTTCAAATGGGACTGGCTGGAGAAAAACCCACCCTGCCCTCACAGTGCCTGGCCTTTCTGTGAGCTGCACAAACCAGGAACAATTTGCTCCTGGTCATCTGGCCTCTGCCCCGCTGGGAGCTCCTTTTTTTTTTTTTTTATAATAATATTTTTTTATTATATTATGTTAGTCACCATACAGTACATCCCCGGTTTCTGATGTAAAGCTCGATGACTCATTAGTTGCGTATAACACCCAGTGCACCATGCAATACGTGCCCTCCTTACTACCCATCACCAGTCTATCCCATTCCCCCACCCCCCTCCCCTCTGAAGCCCTCAGTTTGTTTCTCATAGTCCATAGTCTCTCATGCTTCATTCCCCCTTCTGATTACCCCCACTTTCTTTATCCCTTTCTTCTCCTACCGATCTTCCTAGTTCTTATGTTCCATAGATGAGAGAAACCATATGATAATTGTCTTTCTCTGCTTGACTGAGTTCACTTAGCATTATCTCCTCCAGTGCCATCCATGTTGCAGCAAATGTTGAGAATTCGTTCTTTCTGATAGCTGAGTAATATTCCATTGTTCATATGGACCACAACTTCTTAATCCAGTCATCTGTTGAAGGGCATCTCGGCTCCTTCCACGATTTAGCTATTGTGAAAAATGCTGCTATGAACATTGGGGTGCATATGGCCCTTCTCTTCACTACGTCTGTATCTTTGGGGTAAATACCCAGTGATGCAATGGCTGGATCATAGGGTAGCTCAATTTTTAACTTTTTAAGGGACCTCCACACTGTTTTCCAGAGTGGCTGTACCAACTTGCATTCCCACCGACAATGTAGGAGGGATCCCTGGCTGGGAGCTCCCTGAGGGCAAGAAGATCATGTCCTGTTTGCCCCATGTGCCCAGCTCAGGGCTTAGTGTCTGCCCCTGGCGGGCAATTGATTTGATGAGTGAATGAATGAATGATGAATGAATGATGCTCTGCTTTCTACTCCTTTTGCGCCCTTCCCCAGTCATTCCTTCCTTTTGGAAGACTGCAGCTTCCCTTTCTTTCTTCTTCCTTTTTATTTTAAACTTTCCATTTATGGAATATTTCAAACCTGAAAATAGGACGAGAAATTTCCACACACCCGCTCTCAGCTTCAACAGTTACCATCATCCTGACATTCCTTTCTCATATTTCCTCCCCTCTCTTACTGGGGGAGTAGGGACAGAGGTGTTGGGATATTTAAAAGCAAATCCTGACATTAAACCATTTCACCCAAAATGCTTCAGGATGTATCCTTAACAGTCAAATGTTTATTTTCGAATAACCTTAATACCACTATCACACGTCACTAAAATAATAAAAATTTCTTGATATCACATAATATCCAGTCCGTGACCAAAATTCCCCTGTTACTTTAAAAACTCCTAGGTTTGCTCAAATCCTGCCAGGGTCTGTCATGCTGAGGTGTATCAGGCGGGATTTTTTTTTTTTTTTTTTTTTTTTTTGGTTGCAAGTGACAGAAACCTAGTTCAAACCAGTGGAAACCAAGAAGGGGGATTTGTTGGCTTCTGTAAGGAAGCTGGGAAGTGGGAAGTTGAGGGGCCCCCAGGGACTCTGGATCCAGAATCTGATCCAGCCAGGACGGTCTCTCTGGCCCTTGCATTGCTCTGCCTGGCTTTATTTCCTTAGACTGTTCCAGAGAAGGTGGGATCATGACCTCAGGCAGTTGCGTGCCTACATTCTTTTAGCTTCACGATGATGGAAAGGTCTTTTTCTCCATGTGCTCGCTTTTGAAAGAGAAGGGGTTTGATTGGCCCAGCTTCTGTCTACTGCCCGCCCCACCACCAATCGTTGTGGTTAGGGGGCGGGGCCTGCTGGTTGACTGGGCGCCCTACTCCCCAAGGACTAAGCGAAGGGAGGAGCCTTTTCCCAGTGGGAGGAGCTTTCTGTCACCGAGAGAGTGGGCGGGGACCAGGTCAGGCAGAAAACAAACCCAGACCACTAGAAACATCTAAATGCTCCTAGGACACAGGTTTCTGCTGTCAGTAGGCGTGGAAAATATTGAACTGGAGATAGTTAAGCTGCCCCTTCCTTCTTGAAGACTAAAGCTCGTGGTGAATCCCTAAGAACACAAAAGAGAATTTTACATACTTGATCTTGGCAATCTTTTTATTTTTGTGCATTCTCTAACAAGAGTGGTATTTCTCCTAAGGGGGCAAAAATTGAAAAAAGGGGTGAAAAATCCTACTTTTTATGTGTAAAGCACAGATATACATAGAGATCAACAGATGTATTGTATATCTCTGGTATTAAGATTCCATGAGGGGGGCAGTGAATAGGGGGAAATGTCCAGAAAGTTTCCTTTAGTGAGTTGGAGGGCGGGAGGGAAGTTTGAGAAAACAATTTTATTTTCCATCTGGGCCTCAGTTTCCTCATCTGTGAGACTGGGATAATAATAGTGTGCGATTCAGAGAGTTGCTGCAAGAATCCACGGGCATTTATAGGAGTCCCTGGTACAGAGGACTATGTATGTGGTGGGTGCCATTGCTGCTGTTTTGGGAGCATTTTATAAGTGTTTGAAAATTAATGAGCAGAGGTCTGGTGTCAGATCAACTGGGTTTGAAAACTTCCTTTAAATGTTTGAATACTGGATTTTCTCATTTGCAAATGAAATAAAAAAGACTTGCCTTGTAGAGTTGCTGTCAAGGTTAAAGGGAATAAAATAGACAAGTCCCTGGCATGTGTTAAGCAACTGTATTATTATCCCCTTCTGCAGATAGGGAAACAGAGGCCCCTGAGCCCTGGAGAGATGTGCTCAGGGTGGTGTAGCCAACCCCTACTCCCCCAAGTCCAGCCCCTGCGCTCCCGCTGGCCTAGTCTTCAGTCAGCCTCAGATTTACTTCTCCCCCTGGGAAGTCCCACCTCTGCCCTTCCCCTCCCCCGGGCATCACAGTCACAGAGCCTGCATCCAGCCACCAGCTCAAAGGCCCCGGGAGCTGTGACAGGTGTGACATCTTTGTTTTTGTTATCCTTGTTTTATTCCCCCCCTCCAGACTTATCTTTGCCTTTGTCTGAACAGAACAGCAGTGAAGCCAGAGAAAGTGCCGGAGTTTTTCTCCTCCCTTGTCTCTGTGCCAAGCTTGGCCTCTGGGCAGCCCAAGCTGTCTGAGCTGTTACCGTTTCTGCTCCAGGCGATATACACAGGCTCGGGTCTGGGGCTTGGACTCAGGCTTCCAAACACAGGTCTGGGTCTAGGACTCAGGCTTCCAAACACCAGCTCAGGACTCTGTTTTTCTTGGCCCCGGTTTTCTGCTTCTGGAGACAAGAGCTTCTGGGTTTAAACCCAGCTAGCTGACTCCATAGGATTTGCTCTTTCAAATGGGGAAGCCGTGGACCCTGGACACCGAAGCTCAATTGCAGAGACATAAATTCTCTCTTTTTGTCTTCATGCCATCAGCTTTGAGGGTGTGTCACCGTGCGGTCACCTGGGTGTGACCTCTGCCTGTCTGCTGGCTCAGGATCTGGGGGGCGTGGAGGGAGGGTCAGGAATGCTAGCGTACCATGGGCTGGCCGCTTGCACACGTCTGGAAATCAAGGCTCTGCTTGCTTGGGGAAAACGTTGGGGGCAGAAGAACCTTCCAGTGGCTTCCTGTTGCCTTCCTTTTAACCATAACTCTTGCCCCGTGGTTCTGCATCTAACCGTACAGTCAGGTCACCGTAGAGTCGGACTGCTTACAATCAAAATCTCATCTTCTATCCTGTACTAACTGGTGGACCTGGCCAGGAAATGCAGCCCTTCCAGGCCTCAGGGTCCTCATCTGCCAGTGAGGACAAAGACACTGCCTTCCTAGGAGGCTTGTCATGAGGGTGAAGTGAGCAGATGCGTTTAAACCTGGCACATCGTGCACACTCAGGAAATGTCAGCCGTGACTAACTGAGTCCCAGGGTCCTTCAGGGGAGGGCCCCATGTGTCTCGACCACTTCCCTCCTCACTGCATCCCCCCTGCTCTGCGATAGCGGCCCCACTGGCCTTTCCTTCCCTTGCTGATCTTTCCAGCCTTAAGCCAGTGTTAGGGCTTCTGCCCCGAAAAGCATGCTTTAAACCAAGCCCATCAGCCCTATCGTCATGGGGCTCGGCATACCCGGGTTCTTCCTGGGATGTGTTCCCCGAATCTTTGCCAGGCAGGCCCCCCAGCTTCTCACTGTCTCAGGACAGACATCACCTCTTCTAGGAGACCCCTGATCACCCCTTGCTCGGTCACTTTCTCTCTCCTGACCCTGTTTTATTCTCTTTGTGACCTTTACCCCCGCATGAAGTTATGTGATGTGTTTATGTCTTTGCTTGTGTGTTTGCTGATCTACGGGCAAAGTAAACTTCCATTTTTGGCAACACTATCTGTACCCCTGAGTGCCTGAAATGGTAGTGGTATACAGTAAGGGGTCAATAAATTACTCGAATGAATGGACAGTTGCATGAATAATGACTTAAATCATGATAAAAGCCACTGTTGGTCCAGCTTTTTTATATTGTGTGCCTGGCATTTTGAGAAGCCTTTGTGTACATGTCTTCTTTTAATTCTGTGACAGCTCTCTGTTAGAGGTACTTCGTTGATATTCTAGCATAGATAAGGTAACAGTCTCAGAGAGGTACAGTAACTTCCCCAAGGGCACACAGCAGGTAAACAAGAGTGGCTCAAAAAGGCTCCCATCCGGGCCTCTCTCAGGGCTTCCTTGGCTCTGCTTTTGACTGAGGTCCTAGACCTTCAAGAGAAGCGGAGAAGGGGGTGTGTGCAAATTCCCAGGAGAGCAACAGTGCTAATGTGTCTCCTTTAACTCGCAAGCTTTTATTCTTTACTAATCGTATTCACATCCCCTATCGAGCGTGAGCCCTGGGCCTCCCACCCTGGGTGTGTAGGTACCGTGTAGGTAGGAGGGACTCTGCTGTTCCTGTTTGTGCAGGCGGGGAAATCGTGGCTCAGGGCACGAGTGTGATCTTTTGGGGCCACTGGAGCCTGGCTCAGTGTTTCATGCGACGTGTGGTCGTCCCACTTCAGAAGGGCCGCGGCTGAAACCCTGTTCCTCTGGGAAGCCTCCCTGGACCAGACTCAGCCAGCTGCCACTCCTACCTCCCACTGTCTGTGGGGCCCCATCCTGCAGGGGCCCCAGCGTGTCCCCACCGCTCACCACTTTGCCTCTTTCTCCGGCTAGACGAGCAGGGGCAATTTTGCTCCCCCACCCAGGGGACCTTTGGCAGTGTCTGGAGACGGTTGGTCACCCTTGGAGGATGGGGCAGCTACTAGGATCTGGGGGTGCTGCCAAACACCCTACAAGGCCCAGGACACCCCCAGAGAAGAAGTATTTGGTCCAAAACGTCAATAGTGCCAAGGATGAGAATTTCTGCTCTAGACACAAGAGCCCATGGAGCCCTGGAGCTATAGCTGGACCCAACGGCAACAGTGGATTTCAAAGATGTAGCATTAAAAAAATAAAATAAAATAAAATATCCCATTAATAATTTTAAAATATTGACTACATGTAGAATAATATTTGGCTATATGGGGTTAAACAAAACAGAGGAAGGATATATTAACTTTTCCTATTTTTTTATGATTTTTAATTGTGGCTACTGGAAAGTTTTAAATCACAAATACAGTTTGCGTTCTGTTTTGAGGGGACGGCACTGTGCTAGATGGTGCCTGTCACGCAAACGGGTCTGTCCGCGTTCGTCTGGGTTTGCTCGTTGTTATGAATTCAACGCTACGCTGAGTCCTCACACATGCCGGGCGCTCGGGAGAGAGTTGTGGAGGAAGGAAGGGAGGGCCGGGGGGTTCTGACAGGACTCTAAGGACTTGTTGGTGAACCCAGAACCCACCCTCCAAATCCAGTTTTAAGGAAGTGGCCGAGGAGAGCCCCTTCTCTCTAGAAGATGCCCCACCTGCCACTGTCCTCGGCTCCCTGGCCAGGCCCTCTGGGTCTTCTTGCCATGTCTCCTCCAGTCCACCCGGCTGAGAATGACCTTGGGTAAGTCACTTAATGCCTTGTTTTGGAGCTTCTCCCCTTACAACCTGTCCCCATGTTCGTCCTCAGCAGCAGTAAAATTCAGTTCGATTTTTAAGTCCAGCTATCTGGGCCTGGACCCTCCGGGATGTAAATCCAGACAGCAGGGAAGCAGTCCCAGGCTTTCTGTGACCTTAATTACCTTTAGCAAATGGGTTGATCATCCCCACAGGAAAAAGGGATGAGCCCCAGAACACATATTTGGAAACCTCTGTCCTGTCCTGACAATGGGCTTTCTGAGAATACGGCTGATTCTTCATCGTTACACAACAGAGGGATGATTGAGTAAGTGTCGGCCACAGCGAGCGCCAGCTGGGTTTGACCGGATTTTGTCTCGAATATTAAAAACAGGTCACTTTTCTTCTCAGCCCTCTAAAAGATGTGGGTTGGCTGGGCATGGCTTCAAGGGCAACACCGATGGTAGGTGGCCCTAGAGGCTGTCTACAGGGGACCCATTTTAACCAAGAACCTGGCCTTTTGACTCCCCAAGTACCGTGCAATTGTCCACACTGAGCAGCCTGGCTCAGGGATTGCAATTCACAGACATGAATAATGACTTTGCTTTAGTGTACACGCTCCTGGGATTTCTTTCCTTTTAAAAGAAGCCTGATTGTGATGGTAACATGTTCATTGTACTGAAATTGCAAAATGCAGGAAAACATACCCACGAAATAAAACCCAGGGTCTCATCCCTCGGTGGTTATCGCCGCCAACGGTAGACTTCTTTCGTACATACTGTCCCTCATTGATGGTGTGCAGTATTTGACAATATTGCTCTCATACTGACTGTGCCGTTTTCGACTTTTTTTTTTTTTTGCTTTTTTTCCAGAACGTTCTGCCTTCTCATTCAATACTCAGCATCACTTTGAACGACTGCACGGCACCTCACTTCCCCAACACTTATTTAGACAATTCTCCATTGTTGGCTCTTTCAGCTGATTCCAGATTTTTGCTATTGTAAATAGCTCTACAATGGACATCCTTGTACCTAAATCTTTGCACACATCTCTGATTATTTCCTTAGGGTAAATTCCTAGAAGTAAAATTACTGCTGAAATGCTTCGCACATATTAAGACTTTCGATAAGTACCGTCACATTAGTCTAGAAAGTTTATGGCAAATGACGTTTCCGACAGCAGCACGTGCGTCTTCTCTCTGGATCCTCCCCGCCCTAGCCAGTCCCCTGTTAACAATTTGGTGGCTGTTTCTTCCAGATTGTTTTCTGAGCCTATGTATGCACATATGTGTATGTGTTTTTCATAACTGGGATGACATATGCAGATCGCTTTGTACCAATTTTCAAATTGCACCATGGATTGTCGTTACCTGCAGGAAGCATTATTCTTTTCCAGACTCTGCAACATCTCGCTGCAAGTCTATACTGCCGTGTACCTTGCTGGGTCCTTAATGCTGGACATACAACCTGTTGCCCACTTTTCCCGTACACAGGGCATGGGAACACATTTCTTGCCCATAGTTTCTAAATAATCCCTTAGAAATGGAAAATGCTAGGGCGCCTGGATGGTTCCACTGGTTAAGCGTCCGCCTTTGGCTCACGTCATGATCTTGGGGTCCTGGGATCGAGTCCTGCATCAGGCTTCCTGCTCCGTGGGGATCCTGCTTCTCCCTCCTCCTCTCTCTCACTTTCATGAATACGTAAATAAAATCCTAAAAATATAAAGAAATGGAAAATGGTAGAACAGAAAAAAAAATGCACACCTTCAGGGATTTAATGGATATTACAATACTCAAGAGCCAGGAGTGTGTTGTTTCTCTTATCCTTGCGAACACCGTGTGTTTCCCTTCTTTTTAAAATATCTCTACCCCGCAAGGCATGAAGAAACCTCTCCTTAGAGTTTCCGGGTCAACTGCTTTGACGACTATTAATTAGTCGATGCAAACTCCCGTTTGCATCTCCACTTGCGTAATGTATCTCTCTTTTTCTTTAGCCACTTTTATTGATCCGTAAGAGCTTTATATATTTTAAGAGGCTGGATACTTTCTCGTATGTGTTAGAAATATTTTTCCTAGTGGCGATATGTCTTTTAGTTTTATCTGTTGTGGTTTTTGACGTCCGGGAGTTTTTGGTGTTTATGGTGACCCATTGTGGGTTTTTTTCCTCCCCTTTGTGGTGTCTGCCCTCATCAGCCTAGAAAAACCTGGAAAAGGGGAACTGATTTTAGGACTCACTGCCACGGTGTGCTGTTGGACGGGTACCCAGTGTGGACTACGTGACATTATACATGGTGGGTGAACACAAAAGCCTTTCGACCTTGGAGGAGCTGTGATGGTTACTATTGGCCATGCAGCCCAGGCAGTAAGAGTCTTCTGTCTTTCCTGCCTTTTTGTTAGGACTCTGTTCCTAACTAATCCTGTGGCAGAAAGAAGTCAGAAGCAGAGAGTCAGGGCTGCTTACTCAACCGTGGAGCCTCAGTTTCCTTATTTGTAAAATGAGGGAATGATCAGGGTATTCCCCTCTTGCCCCTACCTGATCATGACCTATGACCTTTAGTAGGGCCTAAAAATCACTCCCCAGTGAAGCCCTCTCTAGGCGTAGAAGGCCAGACATCCCAAAGAAAGACGAAAAGATTCCACCTTATATGGGGTGCCTGGGTGGCACAGCGGTTAAGCGTCTGCCTTCGGCTCAGGGCGTGATCCCGGCGTTACGGGATCGCCCCACATCAGGCTCCTCCGCTGTGAGCCTGCTTCTTCCTCTCCCACTCCCCCTGCTTGCGTTCCCTCTCTCACTGGCTGTCTCTATCTCTGTCAAATAAATAGATAAAATCTTTAAAAAAAAAAAAAAGATTCCACCTTATAAACATAAAAAATTCCTGGATGTCATGGAAACACCACAAATAAAATCAAAGGAGAAAGAAGAAATGAATGAGGAAACATATTTTCAACAATTGACTCATTCACTCTCCCCGATCCAACCGAAGGGCAGATCATTCCTGCCCTTCCTCCGGGAGAGCCGCCGGGGAGGCGCTCAGTCCAGGCTTTTTGTTCTCAGGCATGAATGAGCAAACGCAGGGACGATGGAGCTGCCTCCTAGGCCGTGTGGGTGCCGACCCTAGAACGGAAGTGACTTCTCTTGCGCTGTTTACTGAGGGCTTGTTCACCGTAGAACCTTCCAGCCTTCTCTGAGCTCATCTGGAAAATGGGTTTAGAAATGTTCACACCCTCCGCCCATGCTTCCTCCCTGCCAGCGGTGTCTCTGGGGATGAATCAGAGCAGAGGCATTGGCCGGCCACTGTTTTGACAAAATCGGCATTATTAAACAGATAGTTTATTGGTTTTATTCTCATCCTTTGTACCCACATCTCTGGAAGAGCTTTGTTCGTAGGTGTGAGCAAGAAAGGACATTTCTGCAGTCAGATATTGGTTGTGGGGAGAAAATTAGGGCATTACAGGGATGTCTCCTGACCTCCAGGCCTGAGAAAGGCTTGACTTGCAGTGTGGAACATTGGATTAGACAGCAAGAGGGACTTCCTGGTTAGCGAGGTTGTGTAGCAGAGGAAGGAGTGAGGGAGGAGAATCGTGGGACCCCCTTCCTGTGAGTGAGAGCTGGTTTGCAGGGAGGCACTCCTTTGCCTTTGCCCTGCACGTTCCCAGGGGCCTGGGTAGCAGTGTCTTGCTGGAAGGATCCTGAGGCAAAATTCATTGCTCCCTCCCATGCACAGATGGAGAAACCAAGGTGGGACCACACAGCAAAGATTACTGAGGGCTTCCCGTGTGCCTGACCCATCTCGAGCCCTGGGGAACACCAGTGGGTGAGACCAGATGACAAGCAGCAAGGTCATGAACACAGAGTTCAACGTGGACGCATGACAGGGCTGCACAGGGCAGGAAGTGATGGGGAGGAGAGTGGTGGGGAGGAGGGCTCGGGGACCGCGTCTCTGAGGCAGGCTCGTGTGGGATGCAGTGACTCAGCAGGACCACGGGGAGAGGCAGAGTCTGGTCTCCTGACTCCTAGTCAAGGCCCCCCCTGGGGTTTTTTGGTGGCAGTAACAGAAAACCCAGTTCGGAAGGGCCTGCGCCCAAAGGGAGTGTATTGGCTGAAAAATCCAAGGGTAGACTTGTTTCAGGAACGTCTTGATCCAAATTCTCTGACAGTGTGGCCCAGCCCTGCCCTCTCTCGGTGTGTCTGCCTCTTCCACGGGTTGGGGGGAGGTTGATTCTCAGGCTCCTGTGGGAGCAAGATGACCTCCAGCCTCTCCAGGCCCACATGTCCTCTGGGGGTCGAGTTCAGCAGGGCAGGGAGCTGCTTCTTCCCCAATGGCTCTCATGAAAGTCTTGGCCAACTTCAGGCCATGGACTCATTTGTGAGCCAATTGCAGCGGCTCAAGGGATGATCACCTACTACTGGCCATGCCTGGGTCAGGGGTCCACCTGGGAGTTAGACTGAGAAGGGAGGGAAGCTTCCCAGATGACTTCTGAGCACCGTTGGCCAGAGGAGGGTGGATTCAGGATGGCCCCAAGCCAACAGGGACCGGGACATCTTCCCGCCTCCCCATGCTGTATCCCCATCAACCATGTCCCTAGCCTTTATTGGGCACCTACTGTATGCTTCCAACTCTCTTTCTTTCTTTTTCTTTCTTTCTTTCTCTCTCTCTTTCTTTCTTTCTTTCTTTCTTTCTTTCTTTCTTTCTTTCTCTTTCTTTCTTTTCCTTCCTTCCTTCCTTCCTTCCTTCCTTCCTTCCTTCCTTCCTTCCTTCCTTCCTTTCTTTCTTTCTTAGATTTTATTTATTTATTTGACAGAGATAGAGACAGCCAGCGAGAGAGGGAACACAAGCAGGGGGAGTGGGAGAGGAAGAAGCAGGCTCCCAGTGGAAGTGCCTGACGTGGGGTTCGATCCCAGAATGCTGGGATCACGCCCTGAGCTGAAGGCAGGCGCTTAACAACTGCGCCACCCAGGGGCCCCCCAACTCTGTTTCTTACAGAGCTTAGCCTTCAAGATACAGACTTATTCTAATCCTCCAGGATCGTACAATCTAATTGAGGAAACAAATCCTCTATCCTTATTTTCATCCTGTCTTTTTGTGGTTTGCTAATGACATGAATTTTCTGTCATCAAAGGGAAGGATGTCCGTGGGATGGAGGAGTCCAGGCGGGCTCCGGAATGAGGAAAGCTTCCAGTGCATTTCAAAGGGGGGTTGTATCAGGAAGGGTCCACGGAGGGTAGAAGGCAACCATGCGTGCAGGATGCTGGACATGGCAGACTGCACACACAGCCGTGTGATTATGGTTTTGGGGGATGCGCAGCTAGAATTTGGGTCGTTCTCGGATCACCGGCGGTTTACAAGATTACAAGGTGGGACACAAGCAAATGTGTATTTTAGTAGTCAGGTATTTATTCCAAATTTGTCTTAGAAACAAATCTATTATTACCTTATCAGACCTGGCTAATGTAGTTAGGGATAAAGCTAAAATTAACCAAAAAGGCGGGGGGGGGTGGGGAGGAGAAGAGGCGATTTAAAAGACAATCTAAATGCAGCTGGCTTGCAGGAAAGGCAACAGGGTTGTTACAAGCAGCAAGGTTTGGGAAATGCTGGTGGAGAGCCTGGGGTCCAGGCTCGTGCAGACTTGGACCCAAGCCCCGGGCCCACCACGCGCACAGTGAAACTCCAGGCACGTGGTTTCACTTTCTGGCCCTCAGGTTTCTCACCTGTGAAATGGGGCTGAGACCGGGACCAAGTCCACGGAGGATTTCTGGGAATCCCTGAGACAGAGGATGTATGGGCAGCCCTCAGCGTGGTGTCCTGTGTGGGTGCGCATGCACTCAGCTCTTCACAGCCTTTAATTATTTGCCCAGGAAGGGAAGGGAAGGGAAAGTATCTCTGCACGGGCACAGCAGGTGAAGGCCCAGAGGTGGGGAGGACCGTGGCAGGATGGGGGCTGCTGTCGGGGTGGAATCCCGTGCAAGAATGGCAGGGGTGGTGTTGGGTCCAGGCGGGGAGGATGCCCCAGAGGGGGATGAAGAGTCCTCTGGAGGGAGACGCACAGTTCCCTCCCCAGTCCCTCCCCAGTCCCTTTCCCTCCGCTGACCTCCAAGCCTGTCCTCCCTCCCTGCCTTCCTGCGTGGAGAACGGTCTGCAGACAGATTCCGGGGAGCTGGGCTGTGCTCCACAGAGTTAATCTATGTTGTTTATCTTTTAGACACCATTAACCACAAATTAGCTGATTCTTTTGTGGCTGTAAATTAATAGATTCCATTAGTAACCAGTCAATTACAGGATGATTACTTTTTCTCTCAAACCTAGAGGTGTTTTTTTTTTGTTGTTTTTTTGTTTTGTTTTTTTTATAGCTATTTGAGAGCGTTTGATTCCGTCCTCTTGTCTCTCCCGGCCTCCTTCCTGGCTTCTTGGTTCATTGGACCAGATCTTCCAAATGGACTAGGGAGGCTGAGGCGGGTGGCATGGACTCCTCATGTGAGGTTGTAAGCAGCGGCCTGTTGTTTGCTTTGCAGAAACAAAACCGACCAGAGGTTTGTATTCAAGAGAATTTCTATTTCCAACACAAACCAAGACAGCGGTTTCCATCTCCCTTTATTCTTGTGTCTGCCTTAAATGCATCCCATTTGTTTTTTTCTTCCTTATTTTTCCTACTTCTGGGGCCTCGTCCTGGTAAACCCCTGATAATCTCTACTTTCCACCTATCCATCCATCCATCCTTCCTTCCTTCCATCCATCCATCCCACTATCCATCCGACTCTCCTTCTTTCCTCCTTACGTTCCTTCTTCCCATCCTTCCTCTGTCCCTCCCTTCCTCCCTCCCGCCCATTCATCCAGTCATCCATCCCACCACTCATCCATCCCACCACTCATCCATCCATCCATCCCACCAATCATCCATCCATCTATCCATCCATCCATCCTATCATCCATCCATCCATCCGTCCATCTGTCCGTCCGTCCGTCTGTCCGTCCATCCATCCTCCATCCTCCTTCTATCTACACACATCCTTCTATTTTTGGCTGGAGCTGCCTAGAGGGACACTGATTCCACTGTATCCATCTGCCAAGTCTTTACGCATTCCGGTAGTGAGATAGGGTGTTTTTTGAATCCATATCTGTAAACCTACACAGGAGTAGCGAACCTGTTGACCTTGGGGGGTTAGGCAGGTAACTTAAGTATCTAAAAGGAAAAGAGAGACCCAGTGTTTCAGTGAATTAGAAGGCCCTAAAAACAAAACAAAATATCTTTAGACCTTGGATTTGTGACATTTGCTATCCCATCCAGAATTCTTTGATAGCAAACAATGGAAGCTGACTCTTGTCGTAGGCTAATGGTCCCTGAAGATGTCCTTTAAGTGTCGGCTAAAATGTCACTTCCTCCTGGAAGCTTCCCCTGATTCCTTAAGCCAGGTCAGACACTCCTATTCTATGCTCTCCTAGCACCCTGTATCTCTTCTTTGTACCCTTGTCACAACTACACTTTTCATTTACTGGTATAATTAATTGTGGGCATCTGATTGTTTCTTGGGGCTGGGAGTTGAGGGAGTTTGATGAGTTCACGCATGCTTCTCCCACGCCTCGTACGGTGCCTGGCACACAGTAGGCCCTCAATAATTATTTGTTGACTTGCTAACTGCTGCCAGATCCTTCTTCCCAGAGCGTAGAGGGGCCCTGACCCCGTCTGGCCCCGGACCGTCCTTCCCCCCGGGGGGAGGACAGGCTCCTTTGGCCATCTGTTTCCCCGGTAGTGGCTGGCTCTCTTCTGGCACGTTTTCTGCCCAGCCTGGGTTTCTGGAACAGGTCCACTGAACATTCAATTCCTCCTCTGTCACAGCGGGTTGATAAGGAGAGGAAGCTGTGTGCCTCCAGCCGATCTGTATGCAGGGCAGTTCTGAGATACGGCACCGGGAACGCAGCTGCTCCTGGCCGGCTGCCCTTGGGCTCTGGGAGGATTGCGGTCCCGAGGTTCCCCAGGACCGAGGGCTGGGCCCCCGCCTCCACATCCCCTCACTCCTACCTGCCAAGTGGGACTTCTGGGTGTCCTTATTTTGCCCATATCGATTGGGCTTTACAATTGTTCCCTGTGAGACTGAAAGTAACACCCTGTTTCCACTCTGTGCATCTTTGTTGGACACCTATCACTGCGTGGTGCTGCAGGTGCGGGGTGAACAGAACTGCGATGGCGGGCTTCGCTCACTTGGGGGCTGCAGTCTGGTTTGGGAGACAGAGGCATTAGTCAAGACACAAAGAAATAAAATGACAACTCCCACAATCCTAGGAAAGAGGAGAAACTGGAGGGGCTGGGAGTCTAACAGAGGGGCCTCACCTAGCAGAAGGGAGGTGAGAACGGGCTCGTGGGAGGCTGTGGTCGCTGAGTGTTGAGAGGAAGGAGGACAGGAGTCAAGCAGGGGGAGGGGCCTGGATGGTGTGTTCCAGGCAGTGGGACCATGCGGCGAAGACCCTGATGGGCATCCAACAGGCCCAGGGGACTTGTTCCCTGGCTGCTGTAACAAATTCCTACCATCTTGCTACTTTAAAGCAAGGGACATTTATTCTCTCCTGGTTCTGCAGGCCAAAAGGCCAAATCAAGGTGTCAGGAGGGCTGTGCTGCCTCTGAAGGCTCTGGGGGAGTATCCTTCCTTGACCTTCTAGCTTCTGGTGGCTGCCGGCCGTCCTTGGCGTTCCATGGCCTGCAGACACGGCACTGCGGTCTCTGCCTCCATCTTCACGTGCCCCTCTCCCCTGTGTGTCTCCGAGTCTCAGATGTCTCTCTTCTTTCTCTTGCAAAGGCACAAGCCATTGGATTCAGGGCCCTACCCCAAATCTAGGACGGTCTCATCTTCCACTCTTTAACTTCCTTACACCTGCGAAGACCCTTTCTCCAAATAAGGTCATGTTCGCAGGTCTGGGGACTAGGACTTGCTTGGATCTTCTTGGAGGACACCGTGTGACTTAGGATACTGAGTTCCAGGAGTTGAAAGAAGACCTGTGTGCATGGGATGCAAGGACCTGGGTCCCGGTGTGGGCTGGGCCAGATCTCGCAGGCGCGAGGCCAGGGTGAGAGGAGGACAGGGAGCCACTGAAAGGCAGGTCTGGGGGGATGTCTCAAGTGCAGTTTTAAACCTGTTGAGTTTGAGGGGCCTGTGGTTGACTGTTTCCAAAAAGGCCCCCTTCGTCTACGGCCATACCCCTTAGCACGTGCCTGATCCCGTCAGATCTCGGAAGCAGAAATGGCCCCATCTGTGGCCCTTCCAGTGTGCACGCCCTTTTGCGATGTGAGCTTGCAGCTCCTCTGTGGAGGGGAGGAGCTGATTTCCACCTCCCTGGGCTGGCTTGTGACATGTGTGACCTCTGGGATGCAGCCGAAGGGACACCCCGCTAGTTTCCCACCCAGAGTCCTTGCATATTTGTGCTGTTTTCCTCCACAGCCTCGGAGGGAACAGGCCTGGGCCAGCCCGTGGGGTAATGACAGACCACGTGGAACAGGATGAGTCATCCCAGCCGAGCCCATCCTGGGCCAGCCAGCTGACCTCAGGCAAGATCAAAGGAACCATCCGGTGGATTCCAGCCTAGCTTGATGACCTGTAGAATTGTGAGCTACGTAAATGGCTTTTAGAAAAAACCATTGTTGAATTTGGGGTTGTTTATCATGTGGCAATTGCTGACACATTATCTCGAGCCCACCCAATAAAGATGAGAGGAAGCAATTAGAATGCAAGGACGGAACTCGGAACTCGGAGTAGAGGTTTGGGTGGGAGAAAATAAATTTGTTTTTGCAATTGTTTTGCAAATTGCACAAGTTTGCGAAGAAGACAGAGATGTTCACCCAGCAGCCAGAGAGGTAGGAGGAAAACCAGGAGAAGCCACAGAAAGAGGCTGTCAGTGGTGTCAGATGCTGCTGATAGTTTACCAGGTCTCTGCCTGGTGAGATGGAGAGCAGGAGGAGCAAGGAACAGCATGACACTGGATGGAAGCATGGTTGGAGGTGGCTCAGAGGAAGGCGGTACAGACTGTCTCTCACCAATTAGAGTGGGGCCAGAGCCTGATTCTGGGAAGCTCTCCATTATCTAGCTACAATTTTTTTACCCTTTTTGAGAGTATAGATTTTTGATTGCACATATGTGGTGATTGCAATTACCACAGATTCTTCCCATTCTTGTATATGTGGCCCTTTGCAATGTGAGTTTGCCTCAACTTCCTTCAAAAGGTGTTCACCCTATGAATCTGGGGGGAACGCATGACTTGCTTTGGCCGATGGGACAGTGACACACACAACTTCAGCTGAGGCTTGTAGGGTATGTATATACACATGGAGCTTCCTGCCACCACCCTCGCGGGAAGAAGCCAAGACTAGCCCGCTTGGTGATGAGAGACGGACCACCCAGTTGTCCCTGCTTCCCAGCCAACAGCCAGCCAGCTCAGGAGCAGAGCCACTTAGCTACCTGGCAGAAAACTACTGAAAAATGGGTGAGTCCGGCCAAGTTCCACGGAACTTTCTAGAAGTGCCTGGCCCAGGACGCTGACCCTCTGAACCATGGGCTACATAAGCAATTGTGATTTAAGCCACGATATCTTATCTATAACATAAGGATAGAAATAGTATCTTCTTACTTCTACAGATGAGTCGAGATGGCTAAAGCTCTGAGAACGTTTGGTTTCTTTATCATCATCCTCGTTTCTTCCTCGTTTCTTCCTTCTTTCGGAGCATTTCCAGGTATTGACACATCTCAGTTCATAGCATCTGCTTGTACACTGCATCGTCTATAGATTTTATTATCTTTTGACATCTTAAAAATCTTTTCTGGCTGGGGAGAGACACCCTCCTTGGCCTAGCCAACTTTTATCTTATTTATTTTTATTTTTTTAAGTTTTATTTATTTAAGTAAGCTCCGCACCCAACGTGGGGCTCAGACTCATGACCCCAAGATCAAGAGTTGCCTGCTCTTCCAGCAGAGCCAGCCAGGCGTCCCGCGGGCTAGCCAGCTCTCTCGTAGAGAGCAAAGCCCACCCTTCTCAAAAGCGTGCTTTGTTAAGCAAATTAAGCAAGCCCCGGGGCCCTACCTCCTCAATCTGGTTCCCCCAGGAGGCAATATTCTCCTTTCTCAGTTATCCCAGGGTCGGGTACCAAGCCTTCAGAGACTGCTCTGATAGCCCAGAATCTGCCAGAATTATTCAAACTGGCCAGTCCTAAGTTGCTCACCCTGTGCTGGCCTGCCTTTCCTGTGGAAACCCCAGTAGAGGTCATGGCCTAGGCACCCCCCCCCCGTCTCCTGACCCCCTGGGTGCTTCTCCGTGGGGCCCCCAGTGGCATGGTGCTCCGTGCTTCCGTCTCGAGAGCCTGGGAGTATAATATATTTTGTTTTCCTGAGGCTTTCTTCTGTGTCTTCCTGGGGCTACACCTGACTGACCATTTCACAGAAGAATCCAAAACGCTGCCATGGATGGACGTTTAGATTATTGTGGCTATTTGCCGTGAACAGCCTCGTACTTGTTTCTTTGGGTGTTGGTGCAAGTTTCCAGGGTGGGGAAGCACTCTGTGGGTGGGGGGCTCTTGCAACCAGGAGCTGGCCACCTGTTTCCCACCGTTTCCCAGGCAGAGTGAGTCCGGAGTTTATTCAACATCAAGAAAATCAAACCGGGGGGAAAAAAAAGGAAAGAGAAAAATTCTTTCAGCCATATTCAATATAGGAAAAACAAACATTTGCTTTCTTTCCCTGCACATTTTCTGGTCAGCTGTGGGACTTCAATAGTGCTGTATGCTTTGGGCTGACCTTTTTGGTGGAAGATGGAAATCTTACACGTGGCCACTGGGATTGAGTGAAGAGAAAGCCAACTGCTGGATGTCCCCACGTGGTATCCCATTCTGAAGTCTTTTTTGTAGAATTTTCGAGGTGATTCGCCTGACTGCCAGTCTCAGCTTTCTCCTTGCCCATAGTGACACTGTGGGTCCCCGAAGAGAGTAGGAGCTGTGGGGACCACTGTGCTGTTTGAGTTTATTTCCCCCTGTCTGTGTCCCTTGGTACAAAAAAAGAAAGAAAGAGAGAGAGAGAAAAGAAGGAAAGAAAGAGAGAAAGAGAGAAGAAGAAAGAAAGAAAGAAAGAAAGAAAGAAAGAAAGAAAGAAAGAAAGAAAGAAAAAGAAAAGCCTGGTCATTTTCTCTCTTTGGTTACAAACATCTTTCATTTCTCCAGAAACAAATGAAAACACACATCGTCATGTAATGATGTTTACTGAAAAAAAAAAAACCCCTGCATAAAATCAACAGACACAATCTGGATAAAATAGATCATTCAGCAGCTTCTGTGCAAACTCTGCACCTCGCTCCCTGCAAGCAGCCCGCACACTTTGAGCTCCTTGGCATTTTATTTGCTTTCCTTTCTTGAAAGCGCACGAGTGGGGAGGGGCATGTCCACAGTCGTGCCGGGTGAATAGCGAGGGGACATTCCCCGAATAGCTCATCAGAGTCTCCATCGGGAGAGGTTTTTCCCCCTCGGCTCATGGCAGCGAATCAAATATTTAAATGTGATTTTTAGACTTAAAGGCATATGAAGAGATTTGTTTGGCCAAGGAGGGGTGAGTTAGAAAGCTGCTCCAGCAAGGAGAAGAATTTTCTGCCGCCAGGATGAGGCCAACTCACCTGCAACACGTCCTACTTGTAAATGTCATGCCCCCCTTGTGTTTTCCCCAAGGAAGAGATTCCATCAGCCCGACCCTTTGTTGGGGGGGCCGGGACCGGACCCCAGCAGTGGGGCTGGGGGGCTGCGGCCCCATGGGCAACAGGCCCTTTGCCCTGACAGCACCTGCCTCCCCCCACATGGTTGGTCCCCTTGGCAGCTTTTTGAGTTGAGTGCTGACAGCTTTGATTTGCGAGCAAGGGAGGGGGCGGGAAATCAGAAGTGATTCATCTGTCTGCTCAGCTCAGTGGCAGAGGGACTGACAGGGCCTTCAGTCCGCTCTGGTGACTGGGCTGCGGAAGGAAATGCTAACATGGGCGGACAGCTGGGGCTGGGGAGGCTGCACGGGGGCTGGGAGACAAGGGCCGGGAGAGGGTCAGATGAGGGCAGTCAAGTGGATTCAGGCAGGACTCAAGAGAGTGGCACAGCCAAAATATCCTCTTGGGAGCTTAGACCTCACCTCCCCTGGGTCCATGGTCCCATGAGACGCTCGTCCCCAGGGCGGTCTTTAAATGGCTGCTGGTAACCCAAGTGTGATTTGGAGGGGTGCCCAGATAGACATTTTTCATTTAGAAAAATGCATATTTGTGAAAATACCATTAGCAGTCTAAAGCCATGATTTCAAGAGCTAGTTAAATTTTTCTAATAGAAATAACAATAATCCCTAATTGTGAAGACTTCGCTGCCAGCCGGGTATATTGCTAAGTGATGAGTAGGTGTGCGTGCTTGTATCCACGTATGCAAGTGTGTGTGTGCACACGCACGCATGCACACACATACACACCTATGCATATATTTAAGACTTGAGAATCCTTCAGGGGCATCTGGGTGGCTCAGTCGGTTCAGAGTCTGACTCTTGATCTCAGGGTCTTGATCTCAGGGTCGTGAGTTCAGGCCCCACATTGGGCTCCACGCTGGGTGCGCAGCCTACTTAAAAAAAAAAAAAAAGAAAAAAAAAGTTATCAGCATCCGCACATTACGGGTGAGGAAACTAATGCCAAATCCCCCCAGTTGCTGGTGTTTGTAACGGTAACGAGAAATTCAGCTTCTTTCGCCCTACAAATGCCATCCCTGGACGGGCTCTGTGGAAACCTGTTGATTAATAGCTCCTTTTTCTTGGGCCCTGTCTGTGATTTTGCTTATCTGAATCCTGTTCATCCAAGTCGGGCTCGCAGGCCTCTTCCAGAAAAGCCTGCTTTTCTATATTTAGAAAATAACCATGTGGGTAAAATCCAGGCAATTTGATCAGTCATGGCTTAGAAAACATCTCACCTTCCGTGGGGTCAGTTCTTAGGCAACCATGTTGTCATTAACCTATGAAACGTCAGGCAAGATGTCAGCCTGGGGACGGTCCCTGCCCCCAGATGCGCTCCGGAAAACATTCAACTCCTGGTGGCCAGGCTCTGTTCAGGACAAAGACGGTTTTTCTTCTCTTCCTTTGGGGTTAACAGTTGACCCATTCACAACTCAGACCTGTCTGGGAGCCCTGGAAAACAGGTCTGCACAACACACACCCACCCACCCCACAAACACATGTATGCACACTGACACACACGCACACACTCACCCCACAAACACGTGTACGCACACCCACTCACCCCACAAACACATGTATGCACACTGACACACATGCACACACTCACCCCACAAACACGTGTATGCACACTCACACAGGCACACACACCCCATAAACATGTGCACACACACTTACACACACCCCCCACGCACACGTGGGCCTGACATAAGCATGCATACCACAGGTGGGTATTTGGAGTCCATGGTCAAGGCCGATGAGCCCTCGTGGGATTGCACGAAGGGCAGGATGAGTTTTAGCGACCTACCCCCCTGCAATCACCTGAATCTAAAGAAATTCATCAAAAAGCCTCTGCCGGGGACCAGGCTCCCTGGGGAGACCTGGGAGGGAGGGAACCCAAGTAGGAGAGAAGCCACTGATGAGGTGAGGGGGGCAGAGACTGGTGGCAATCAGGACCCACGTCTCCCAGCTGCTCACCGCTGTGCCTCCCCAGGGCCCAGCAGCACCCCCTGCACACAGTAGGCCCTCAGTCCCTGGGCGCCGAAGAGCTGGCGGTGACCCTGCAGAAAGAGAGGTGAGTTCTGCATGGAGAACACAGGGGGCCCACCCTGGGGGGGGGGTCAGAGACGCCTTCCCTGGGGATGGACGGCCTCAGGGGAAACTGAGTCCCACTTGGTGACCTACTGAGATGTCTCCGGGCCACGGGAGTGGTATCTGTCCCTGGTGCCTGCGCAGAGAAGCCGCGAATTAAATCAGTTGAGTCAAAGGAGGCACATGCCATCCCCACCTATCGCTGGGGACTGCAGCCTCTCAGGCCTGCAGGGGGCGGGTGGGGGTGCAGGGGTGTCAGCCTACCCTGCCAGGCTCTCCCTGCACCTGCTCTCCAGGCCTCCTGCAGAGCCTGCGCATTGGCTGGCATGGGGAGGTGTGTGGGGAGAGGAGTGGGAAGCGAGGGCCGGTAAGAGGGAGATCCTTAGTTCCCAGCAGAGGCTTCTCTGCCCATCCCACAAACCTTCCCTCTGTGGAGTAACTTGGGTGCTGAAAAGGCGTTCATTCCTCATCTCATGGCTGGTGGGTGTCATTTGCAGTCATTTCTCAGGGCTGGTCTGGGGGGGACTCCAGCCACCTCCCCCATCCCCTGCTCTAAGGGGCAGTAAGTCAGAAATGAGATATAAAAGTTGGGAAGTCCACCAGGTTAAAAAGGGGGGACGTGTCTCTACTTGCCACTTAGCCTCTGCCTTTTGAAATTTGATCAGCTTTCAGATGGGGCTGCACCTGCCACCGTCCTTCCCCCGCCCCCCGGAAAGTGGGGCACCCCTGCTCCTGACCCCCTCCCCCGCATACACCTGCACTGCCCCTCCCCCTCCCCCTCCCGAGCTCTGAGTCTTCCTGCATACTTAAGGCACGGAATTCACACACTGGGTAAAAATGCGCAGTTTGAGCCCATGCGTTTACCTGGCTTCTTGCTAAAGCCCAAGTCTGAGATCATTTCCACGGAAAGAAGATCCACTCTGGTCGTAGAATCATTTGTTCACTTATTAATTCTTTCACTGAATTTGGATTTACTGCTGACACCATGTGGGTCATTGGGCCAAGCTAGGCATTAAGAACAGTGAGGTGAGTAAATCGGACACCCCCCCGACCCCCAGCTTGCCAAGGAAGAGAGAGGAGGCGTTAGACAAAGAACAGGAGGGAGCAGGGCACTCACCGTGTGCCAGGCACAAAGTGCTTTATCTCTGGCACCTCAATTAATTTTTGTGAAAATCCAATCTGGTAGCTTGCTTTCTATTATTTCCATTTAGGAAACTAAGGCAGGGGAGGTCGAGTGACTTGTCCAAGGTCACACAGCTCATGGGTAACAGGGCCTGGATGTGAACCCCAGATTCCCAGGTCCAGAGGCCACACCTGTAACCAGGACCCTGTACACCCCAGTGATATGTTCTTACTGGGAGAAGGCTGTGAGAGCGGCAGGTGAAGCTCTGGATGATTCTGGAAAGGGGACCTGGTTTAGGCTGGACGTCAGTAAGAGTGTCTCAGGAGATGCCCTTAATGCTGCACTTGGGAAGCTGGGGAAAAATCAGAACGGGAAGAAGAATGGGAAGAAGTGTATTCCAGGAAGAGGAAACAGCAGGTGTCAGGGTCCTGAGGCAGCAAGAACCTGGCATATTAAAGGAATGCAAGAAGGTCCCTGTGGCTGGAGCCCAGCACACAAATCCTGTCCCTTTCTGTAGCAGACACCACAATCGTGCACCTGGCTTCCACCTGACCAATAGCACCCCACAACGGAGGCAATGCTTCAGCGGAGGCAGGTTCCAAACCTGATGTTTTCCAAATACCTGGCCCCACGTGTTCTACCAGTACCTTGCTGCTCCCCATTAAGAGGCAGAGTCTGTTTCCTGGTGCTTGGAACCTGGGTGGATTCGGTGGCTGCCTTAATGAATAAAATACAGTAGAAGTGAAGCCGAGTGGCTTCCGAGGCTAGGCCAAAAAAGGTGACATGGCTGGTGATCCTTGGCTGTCTTTCTCTCAAGACGCTTACTCTGGGAGCCCAGCCACCATGCTTCGAGGAAGCCCAGAATGACCCACGTGGATAGATTACATGTGGAGAAAAACCAGCCTCGAGCCAAAGGCTGACATTACCCACCAGACGGGAGTAGATGAGCTGATTCCAGCCCCCGACCTTCGAGGCCTCTGGCCAAGGTCTCACGCATCCTGAAGCGGAGCCAGGCCGGCTCTTGTGTGCTGTGTCTGACTTCCTGACTCACAGAATCCATTCACGTGATAAGTGACGTTTTGTGCCACCAAGTTTTGGGGTAATTGTTGTGCAGCCATAGTAACTGGGTTACTCTGGTTAATCATGACTAGTCTGGTAAGCCCATTCCGGTTGCCAGGGATGGGTTTGGGGGTTGATTTGCAACCCAGTCCTGGCCAGTAAGAAGAAAGGGTATGTTTACTGAGGTGACTTCTGGGGAAGCTTCCCTGATTTTGAAAGAAAATTGTGAAGAAGATGCAGTCTTTTTCTGCCTCCAGGTGAAGCTCTGGGAGGAGCTGATGCCTGGGCAACAGCAGCCATTTTGTGACTCTGAGGGAGTGACCTGAACATGGCAGAACTGGAAGAGAAAGAGAAACTTGGTCCCTATGTTATGAGGCACTGATTATGAGACTCTTGGGCCCACCTTACTTCTGTGACATAACAAAGTCCCTACTGTTCAAAGCATTTTGAGTTTGACCTCCAGTTACTTTCCAAGTGATATGCCTTCTTTCCCCTCATACCCTGCCTTTCTCCTGCCCCGGTTCATCTCTGAGTTTGGGGCAGGGAGGGCTTCAGAAGCTCTGATACACAGAGGAGGGTTCCCTGCCTGTTTACCCTCTAACAGCAAGAGCAAGTGGGACCCAGAATGGGAATGCCAGGGGTCAGATGGTGGAGAAGACAGGTCAAGAAACGAAGGACACAAATCTAGAGCAAAGAGCAGTGAGGGACAAGACTGTTGAAGATTATTCAGTGAGGACAAGGGAAGTAAGGAAAAAGAAACAGTGCAGAGAAGAGCAGGGCAAAGTGGGAAAGGGTTCAACGCTACAAGACATCTTTGTACCACTCTGATCCCTCACATTGTCCCATGAGGCCACACAGGACAGTGTTTCTGATTCCATTACTTTCTACCTGGGTGATCTTGCACAAATTGCTTAGCACTTTGAGCCTCTGTTTCCTAATTTGTAAAAAATTGTAAAATTTGTAAAATACATTTCCTAATGTGTAAAATACACAAGGTGATAATAATGCCCATCCCAGCGGGTCGATGAGTTTAGTCAGGACACTACTACTTGTCAGTACAGGACTGGCTTAAGCAAAACAGTGAATTCTTTGGCTCTTTCCCCTGAAAGGTGAGGGAATAATGGTTTCAGGCATGGCTGGATCCAGGGGCTCAAATGATATAAAAAAATTTTTTTATTTGAGAGAGAGAGAGAGCACGAGCAGGGGGAGGGGCAGGCAGAGGGAGGAGGAGAAGCAGACTCCTTACTGAGCAGGGAGCCCTGTGTGGGGCTCCATCCCAGGACCCTGGAATCAGGACCTGAGCCAAAGACAGACACTTAACTGACTGAACCACCCAGGCACCTGGATATCATCAGGATTTGATCTCTCTGTATGTTTTGTCTCTTTTCCTTCCATTGGCATTACTTTCTGCTAAGCTTTTCCTTTATGATTGCAAGCTGGTGCAGCCCTGTATCCTATCATTTCAGCAGGCTGGAAGGAGACAGTACTTGTTGTTGGCTTGACAGCCTGTCTCGTGGGTCCGGTACCCAGTCCTACACCTACAGTGTGACCAAGGGGTGGATTATGTGAGTGACCAGACCTGGGTCAGGTGTGTCCAGCCCTGGATAGGGAGATGGAACCAGGCCCACCTACCCATATGACTGACATGGTGTGTACATGGTGGGGGGGACAGGGGCTTCAAGGGAAACTGAGGATCTGTCATTAGAAGAAGTGGGGTAACTACCAGATAGACAATCGCAGTTCGACAGCCTTCAGCACCAGGGCCCTATACTTACCCGTAAGAGAAAGAACTTCCCAGAAGATAAGCCCTAAGCTACAATTGCCTCTTCAGTAAAAAACTGGTCAAGGGCAGATGATTTTGTAAAAAACAAAACAAAACCCAAAAACCAACTGTGGCAATATACACATCCCATGAAATTTACCATTTTAACTGTAAACAAGTTTTGTTTTTAGTGAAGTGTAGTGGACACACAATGTCACGTTAGTGTCAGGTGTACAAGGTAGTGATTGGAAAACTCTATAGTTGTGCTCTGCTCACCAACTGGTTTCACCATTATAAGTGTCCAGTTCAGGGGCACTAAGCACATTCACGTCATTGTGCAACCATCACCACCACCCATCTGCAGAACTTTCTCTCTTCCCAAATTGAAACTCGGTATGCATGAAACTCCAGGTCCCCAGTCCCCTCCTCCCCCAGCCCCCGGCACCCATCATTCTTTCTGTCTCTGTGACTTTGCCTCGTCTAGGGAGAGCATGTAGGTGACATCATAATGGTCTTTTTTGTGACTGGCTTATTCACTGAGCATAACATCCTGCCGGTTCAACCACGCCATAGCACGTGTCAAAATTTCCTTCCTTCCCTCTTCTTTTCCAAAATTTTTATTTATTTATTTGAGAGAGAGTGAGAGCAAGAGAGATCACAGAGGCAGAGGGAGAAGCAGACTCCCTGCTGAGCAGGGAGCCCGATGTGGGGCTCGATCCCAGGGCACGGGGATCATGACCTGAGCGGAAAGCAGATGCTTAACCACTTAACCGACTGAGCCACCGAGGCGTCCTGAAATTTCCTTTTCTTTTAAGGCTGGATAATATTCTTTTGTACGTATAGACCATATTTTGTTTATACAGTGCTCTGTTGAGGGACATTGGTTTGTTTCCAGGGCAAATGTGCTGTAAGCCGAGAGCGTGCCCCCTTCCATCTTCCTGGGTCACATGACACCGAGCCAACATCTGCTCGTGCCTCCTGTCCTTTCCCAAGCCCAGTTACTGGGCTTCAGAAAGGAGCAAGAACAAACCGGAGTCATACTGGAATCAAAGTGATAAGGAAGGGCAAGGGGGAGAGGATTAATCATTTTTTTACGAAAACGTTTTCAGCAAAGGAAACTCATTTTTAAGGGGAGGGGAAAAAAAGCCCAATTAGGTCTGGTGGCAGCAACTCACAAAGGAGGCGCAGTTGTCAGAGGAGGGCTGGGACTTTTCAAAGAGCTTACTGGAACTAAACAGAAATGCTGAACTTTGTTTTGTCTTTCCCCAGAACATGCTCTTTTTGGAATCAAAAGGCTCCGAGGGTGGTGAAAGACTTCAGAGCATGAAATTGCATTACTGGAAATGGTTTGGGGCTTTTGTTCCTGAGGCCGAGGCCTCATGAGGGCTGAGTTTAGCAACAAGCCCGGCTCGGCTGCTGAGGGGCATGGAGAGGAAGGGGGCAGCTGGACGTGCCATCCAGTTTCCCAGCTCCTCAAAAGCACGCTGCAATGCCTCAGGGGGTCACGGTCAGATGCCGCCCTAGGGGAAGTGAGGGCTAATGCCTCGTCGAATGCATCAAATGGATATTAAAGGATACACTGTCTAGACCCACAGCGAGAGCAGCAGTGGAATAGGAAGAAGTGGGTTGGAGGCTGCAGCTTTGCGAGCCCCTGCAACCCACTCTGAGATCTTTAAATACTGCTGGATGACCGCAACTCCTTCTAAATGGTCTCCTTGCCTGGTTTTCGAGAAGGCATATCTGAGCCCATCACTCCCTCCCTTCAGAACCTTCTGTGGCTCACCATTGCCCTTGAAATGGAGTCAAGCTCTTCAACTGAAGCTCCTCCAAGGAAACCAACCCTCTCTTGTCTCTCGGTTTTGCACATGCTGTTCCATCTGCTCGATGCACTCTTTTTGTTCCCTCTTTTCCCAACGACACTGAATATTGTTTGATTTCCGCACATACATCACTGGCAAAGGGACTTTCCTTTGTGTACTGCCCCCTCCCCCAGTCTCCTTTTCTCATTAGAGAGGTATCACCCTGCTCTCTTTACCCTTTTATTTGTCCCCGTCAGTGTTTCTCACTATTGACATTTGGGGCTGGGTAATAATTTGCCGTTGGCTGTGTTGTGCACTATAGGACCGTAGCGGCATCTCTGGCCTGTACCCACTAGACTCCAGTAGCATCACCCCGCCACCTGTTGTGACAACCAAAAATGTTTCCAGGCAATACTGGAGGCCCTCGGGGACACTGATGAACAAGACTAGAGAAAGGTCTTGTCACTGCTGTGTCCCCGCTCAGTATACACTTGTTGGGTGAATGAATGAGTGAATGAATGAATAAACTGCACAGCGTTGGGCTCATGGAGGCTGTTTGTCTTCTTTAGGGAGGCTCTGAGTCTTGCAGGACAACTCTCTATGTTGGGTGAACAGAGGTCACTGGGGTGACCGTCTCAAGGTGCCCCGAGACGCAAACATGCAGGGCAGCTTGGGCTGGTCCAGTTTGGAGCAGCTGTAGTTGTTTGCCTGGGTGAAGTGAATCTCATAGTTTCAGACCTGCGATGTCTGCTCTAATAGCCACGTCACCTCTTTCATAATTTTTAGTAATAATTATATGCTGAAATAGTAATAGTCTGCATCTGTTGGGTTAAACAGATTATAAAAATTAAGTTCAACTCCTTCTTTTTACTTTTTATCATGCCTACTGGAAAAATCTTAGTAATAGTAATAGTAATAATAGTACTACTACTGGGAGCTAAACATGATTTTTTACTTTTTTGAATGCTTGGAAGAAAACTAAGGAAGGGTATTTTGTGACATGAACATTATATGAAATTTAAGTTTCAGCATCCATGAATAAAGTTTTATTGGCACACCGCCATGTTCATTTGCTTCTGTCGTGTCCGGGGCTGCTTTGGTGCTACGAGGGCAGATCTGAACAGCTGCAGCAGAGGCCATATGGTGCCCGAAGCTGAAAATATTTACTACCGGCCCCTTATGGAAAATGTTTGCTGATCCTCACTCTAAAGCAGGCACTACCAAGGGCGGCAGTATTGTGAATGTCGTAAAAACCATCTCAGAGATTGCGATGGTTTGTAGCTCTCCGAAAGGTCACGGAACATAAACACATATTCAGCATATCTGCGGTAGGGAGACGTCTTGGGGGGAGGGTGATTAGAAAAAAGGTTCCGCAGGAGGCATTGAAAAAAGTTTGAGCAACATTTCTCCTCCTCCTCCCCCCTCCTCCCCCCCCTCCCTCCCCCTCCTCCTTCTCCCTCTTCTTCTTCAAGATTTATTTATTGGAGAGAGAGTACAGAGGGAGGGGCAAAGGGAGAAGGAGAGTGAGAATCTCAAGCACACTCCCCACCGAGTGTGGAGCCTGATGCGAGGCTCGATCCCAAGACCCTGAGATCATGACCTGAGCTGAAACCAAGAGTCAGATGCTCAACTGACTGACCCACCCCTATTTATTTATTTTAGAGAGAAAGAGCAGGGGGAGGGGCAGAGGGAAAGAGAGAGAAGCAGATTCCCTGATGAGCATGGAGCCCGATGCGGGGCTTGATCCCCCGACCCTGGGATCATGACCTGAGCCAAAATCAAGAGTTGGACACTTAACGGACTGAGCCACTCAAGTGCCCTTGAGCATCACTTCTATAGAGGATGTCCTTTTATCCACATTGTAACTTCATGATCTACCCAGATGCTCCTGGTTCTAAAATTCTATTTTACTCATGGAGAAGAGAAGAGAAGCTAACATTTAGTGTGTTCTGTTGGAGGCCCATCACTCTAGCTACATAATCTTACTGATCTCACTAACCCTCCTCCCACTTCTAGGAGATAGACATTTTATTATTTGATTGTTAGAGAGAAGGAAATTGAGGGCCAGAAAGACAAAGTAATTACTTCTATCATGACACAACTCACTGCAACCTTGTTTACAGAAAGAAAAAAATATATAGATTTAAATCAGTTGAGAATTGTATTCAGTTATTAGGAATAGAGACCTGAGTAAAATAAAGGAAACAGATTTGTTTGTCCTTTGTTGAAAGAATCCCAAGGATGAGTAACCCAAGGCTGGGATAGAGGCTCCATGGTATTCAGGGACTTTGGCTCCATCTGTTCACTCCACCATCTTTAATACGTAGCTTCTAAAGTACATCACTTGATGACCTAGTATGGCTGCGGGAGCTCCAGCCATCACATCCACATTCCAGGCAGCAGAGAGTAGAGGGAAGATGCAAAGGGATTTTCATAAAACATTCTCTGTGTTATAATGTGCTAAATACTGTGCTAGGTGTTAGGAGCACTGGAGTGAACAAAGTAGGCACTCCTGTGTTCCTTCAACAATCAGCAACAGTATGAAATCTAACCTGATGCTTTTCAGTCTCTGATCTCTCATTTGATCCTTTGGCAAATCCTGCCTGCTTTACTAAGATGCATGTGAATCCTACCATTTGTCACACTTCCGCTGCCTGGTCAGAGCCACCCTCACCCCTCCTGGACCACCACGGTACCTCCTACTAGTTTCCCAGCTTTGCCCTTGCCTAGCCATACCCGAGGCTATTCACACAGGAACCAAAGAGGCCTTTAAAAAACAATATAAGTCATTCCTGACATGTCACTCCAGCCTTCCTGTGGCTCTCATTTCACCCAAAGTGAAAGCCAAAGACCTGAGAGCATCCTTGCGTCCCCCGCACAACTTCCTCTCCTGCAAGCACTCTCTCTCCCACTCCACCCCACTATCCCTTCTTGCCCTCTCCAGGCCCGCTGCCTCTGGCTAGTCTTTAAACAGTCTTAGACCACTGCAGGGCCTTTGCACTGGTTGTTCTATTTGCCTGGATAAGCCCCCCCCCCCCAAATATCTGCATGGCTTGTTCCTCATCTATGTGCAGTCCTCTGTTCCTGTCACCTCTCCAGAGAAGACCACCCACACCCACTGTCCACTATAGTCATCCTGTCTCTCACCTCCCCCAAACACCACCACCAAGACTGTCAGGTTGTGGGACTATTCCTGGTGTTCTCACTGCAAGATCCTCGATTCCTAAAATTGAGCTTTAAGCACAGCAGCCTTGCACTGACATCTGTGAAATGAACCACAGGTTTTCAAGGTCCAGTCTTTGGTGATACCGTTAAACTTATTGACTAGGAGAGCTGTAGCCTTGCCAAGTGGGAAAGTTGGCCATATTGGCAACGGCAGACACCCAAGCCAGAGGAGACTTTACTCTTTGATGGGCTTTCTTTTCTGCCTGTAGCTTACACTTGCTTTCAGATCCATGAGCATCTTGGGATAGCAAGTTCCTCCCCTTGCCACTATGCCCACCGGAATTACAGTAGTCCCCCCACCCACGGTTTCACTTTCCATAGCTTTAGTGACCTGCGGTCAGGCGGGTCTGGAAGCGGGTGACCCTCCTTCTGACTTATTATTAGAAGGTCCAGAGAAGCCTCACGCTACGTCACACGCGTACGTCATTCAGCTCACTCCATCTCATCACGTAGGCGTTGTGCCATCTCGCATCACCACGATGAGGATGAGTGGCGTACAATAAGATACTCTGAGAGACCCTTGCACATAACTCTCGTTACAGTATACTGCTACCGTTGTACCCTGTAGGACCCTGTCTACCTGGAGAGGGCTGAGGGGAGGGCTTTCTGGAGCAGGTGTTCCCTCATTGGCACCCGCAGGATGACACTGGGCTGGCCCGTGTGGAAGTCGGGTCCAGGCAAGGACACAGTGCCTGGTCTGGAGGCGCGAGCGTCTTCACCCTCAAGGAACCCAACACACTCCTAGCATCCAGAGCACGTGGAGGCGTGATGCCCTGAAGACACAGCCAGGGCGCAATCCCACAGGACCCAGAGACCCTCGCTCAGGGGCAGGAAATGTACCCTCACGGCAATAGGGAGGCAGCAAAGCACTTGAGTGGAGTGGGAGAGCCTCTGGGTCAGTTTTGTGTTTGGGAAAGATGATGCTGGCTGTCGTATGGACAGTGGTTCAGAAGAGGGCAGGCACATGATTATTGAGTGCCCACCATGTGCCAGGCACTGCTCTAGGCATCGGGGACACAGAAGTGAACTAAACCAATTGCCTGTCTTCCTGGAGCTGGCGTCCTAGTAGGGACACACACAGTCATCCAATACACGAGAAAACCGTTTCAGTATGATACGTCTAATGCAGTAAGGGCTATGCAGAAACAGCACAGGGGAAGGGCAGAGCCAATGATGGTGGCAGGTGCTATTTTAGCCTAAGGCATAATCCAGGAGAGAGCTGATGGAAGGCTGGCCTGGGGTTTGGGGGTGGCAGAGAATTTCGTTTTATTTGCCCACAGCAGCATGTGTCAAATAGTGGTTAAGTGTGTGTGTGTGTGGGGGGATGTCCAGGCTGGCAGGCTCTAGGTTCTGGCCTCCAGTGCCCACGTTGCCTTTGCTTTGGAACAGCTGTCGAGCAGATATAAACATTTAAAAGCGGATGTAGCTTGGCTCTCATTCAGCATGTAAATAGTTGTCAGATCTTCAGTTTTGAAAGGACTGGTTCCCCGTGATTTGTATAAGTTTGGGAACAGAGATGAGACCGCACGCATGGAAAACCAGGTCTCTTCACACGAGGGACAGGCCTGGCTTTCAAAGATACAGACCTTTCAGATGGGGATTAATTTAGAAAGTGGAGACGAGCTAAAAGGAATGAAGGTAACCAAGAAAGATCAAATGTGTCCTGCGTGCAACAGGCACGTCTTCAAAGTAGAAATGCTCAGAAATAGAGAGGTGATGCTTTGGAATTCTTAGATTAAAAAGGCAGTTTGATTTAATTCTTATGTTTTCCCCGTGTTTTCCCGATATTTAGTATTAAGCACACTTTCTTTGGGGACTGACTCTAACAACTTACTCTTTTCTGAAATTAGACTTTGGGGTATCAACCTAAGTGCTTGAATTCTAGGAAAGCCGACAGACTCAGCATATAATTTATTTCTTTCCCTCCATCACACAGACAAAGATGAAAGAGACAGCGAAGAACGCTGTCATTGGAAGATGTGGGCGACTGGCCCCTGTTCCAGGCTGGATAAACGGGAGCATTTTTTCCAATGGCGATTTGGCAGGATCTGGCAAAACTTAAAATATGCTTACCCTTCAAACTGAGCAATGACTTTCAGGAATCATGTCACAGAAACCTCTGGCACACTGAGCAGACGTGGTAATGCAAGGATGGGTCCCGGGCTTGGTTTGGTACATGTGTATACCTTATATTACATCAATATCAGTGAACCCTCAACTGATTTTAAAAATTACATTTTAAAAAATAATTCTACTTCTCAGCAACCGAAGACTTTGTAGCTGTTGAAAAATAAAGTAGACCTCAGCCAGGGGGTCCGGGTCAACATCAACCACAGTGAAGCATGCTGGGAATGTGTAGCCTTGAGAGCATGTGCTGAGAAGGACTTCACCTTTGGGGCCGCCCTCCCCCAAACCCATCACCCCAGTCTAACCATGAGGGAAACATCAGACAAACTCCAAGAAGGGCCTTCTACAAGCTACCTGAGCAGTCCCCCTCCAAACTCTCAAGTTCATCAAAAACAAGGGAATTCTGAGAGACCGTCCCAGTCAAGAGGAACCTCAGGAGACAGGGTGACTACGGGTCATATGGTGCCCTGGTTGGGATCCTGGGCCAGGAAAAGGACATGCGGGAAGAACTAGGCAAATCTGAATAATATATCAATATTGGCTCATCAATTACAGCGAGGGGACCACGTTATCGTAAGTCGCTAATAACAGAAGAAACTACGTGTGGGGTATATCTCTGTACGGCCTTTGCAATTTTTCTGTAAATCTAAACCTGTCCTAAAAAAAATAATGTCAATTCCAAAAAATGAGGTAGACATTTATGGATGGACGTCAGGGTTGTTCAAGATGTATGATTGTGTGTGCATGCAAGTACAAATAGAGTCTGGAAAGATGCTCCCCTTTCCCCTGTAGTGGTTATCTGGAGTTTGGGGCAAAAACACGTAGTGGGAGGGAATCTTTTACACTTCTGTAACATTTGGGGATTTTTACTCTGCGCATACAAGACTTTCACAATAGAACGTTCAGTAAAGACATTTCAGACAAACACACAGACACAGGGTGAAAAATAAACTTCGTGACGGGCGGGAGAAGGCAAGGGCAGTACAAGTCGCTTACTCCAATTTCACCTTGCATAAATAAGCTTTAAATTAACCTCTCTTGATTCAGAATTCAAAGTCAACAGCATGGAAAAATTAGAATCCCCTCCAGGTTCCTGGGGACATCCAAATGGTCTTGTTTCTAGAATGTTTGGTCCTGATGAGTGTCTGTGGATTCCGTCACTGTCCAGCTGTCTGAGTGGCTTGCCTTGCCGTGGCTGCTGTGTCCCGGGGGCTCACTCGGTGGCTGGCCCTGGGGAGAGCTCCGTGTGTGCTCTTGCTTAGTCCTCAGAATAACAATCCTCTAGGGTGGGTGGTGTCATCACCAGACAGGGAAGGTCACTTGTCACCCGGCCAGGAAGGGAAGGTTCGGGTCTAATCCAGAGCTGTGTGACGGCCGGGGTGGGGTAGGGGGGTGTGCAGATCACTCACTCACCCCTGAGTCCTCACAGTAGAGGCACGACAAAGGGCGCTGCTCGCCGGAACGTGAACTCCCCTCCGGGTCCCCTCACAGGAGGTCCCTGTTCAACAAGATGGTTCCAATGAGCTTGGATCTCCACTGCCATTGTTTATCTTTCTGGCGGGATATTTTGGTCCCATAACCAGGTGCATGTGGAATTTTGGTAACAATCAAAAAAGTCCAAGAGTGCGTGAAAACTCAACATATGTTGGCTAAGTTTGGGCCGTATGGAAAGTATACGTTCATCATCAGTGTTTACATTTTACTTATTTATTTTTCCTGAAATCCCATCAAAATAAAAACCAACCATGTTGCCCTGCAGCCCTTTCTATGTGTGGGAGGTGCCCTGGACATCCTTTCCTGTTAGGGGGACAGAAAGCAGCAAAATGGAACTGCGGTGGGGTAGGGTGGACGGGCCACTGTTGGGAGGGAAGGCGACCTTTTCTCTTTCTTAACACAGATGCCCTTTGCGGGGGAGGGCACGGGGCAGAAAGACAGCTGATCTGAGCAGCCTCCGTGTCAGAGCCAGGAGAATTCTCTTGGAAACCACGTTGCCAGCATTGCTGAAACCTTGACATTCACCCTGTGCGGCCATGCTCCTTAATTCACTTTCGCACGGCTCTGTCCCCTTGAGACCCTGTCAGGCCTGCCACATGCAAAGAGACGCAGTGTGAGTGATGACACGTTTGTCCATTGAAGTCCCTCTGCCACGTCAGCAAGGCACAGTGACCTTCAGATAAGATCTTTCCTTTGGACTTGCTATGGGGTGAAGACTTCACACCTTGACTCCCTCCCACCAAAGTGCCCCTGATGAAGGGGGCTCAAAACGCTTCAGATTAGGAGTGAGAGTTTGCCACTTAATCAGTGGTCTGCTCCTTGGTGGCCTGTGTGAAATGTCACATGATTTCTCTCGCAAGGAACTGGGAGATGCTTTCCTCCATTGCCCTCCCCAATGAAGACCTGAATTCACATTAAACACATTTCTGGGAGGTGGGGTTTCCCCCCCCTTTTTTTCCTTCTTCCATTTTTTATTGTTGAATTTCATCTGATGCAAAGGTTTCTAGTAGAGAAGTAATTTAGAGCATCGTGGCATTTCCTTTCTTAATTAATTCCAACTGGGGCTGCGTCTAGAGGAAGCATTGGAGTTGATGGCTTCATCCCCATGCGGGCTCTTCCTGCTGCATTTGTAAACACCAGCCCGGCCACAGCGCTAGGCCGGGCTCTGGTTTGAATTAAAACCCAGGCCGAAGGATCAACCCAGCTGTGCTTTCCTGTAAGCTCTGTCAGTTTTCCAACGCTTGTTAACATGCTAATATAAAAGGAAGTAGGACGGACTTCAAGGAATTTACAACTGGTATTAAACTTCAAAGACAGAGCTGCATGGATGCCACATACACCCAAGCAATGAGGCTCTCCGTCCCCTCCGCGCTCAGATACAGCCCAACACAAAACAAAAACACCCCAAACCAATAAAAGTTCATGTAACAACCCGGGATGGCTCTGGGTGGCTGTCGGGTTGAAACATCGTGGCCACGATCCCTGATGTCACACGCTCGGTTACAACATGAGGTTTTTGGTGCATTGTGAAACGTGGGGCAAAATTAGTAGGTCTGATTGGAGCTGTGATAAATATTTCTCCAGCCTTCAAGAGAGTGACGCCAACCCAGCCTAAAAGGTCGGCTCCCTTGTTCTTCCCCAAAGCAGAGCGGGCCAGGTGGGTTGGGTGGGAAGGAAGGACTGGGCAATCCTCACCTGTCACCTCCCCCATCCAGCCTGACAACAGGGGCTTGTGATGAATGCAAGAGGGAGAGGCTGGGGCACGTTCCTTTGCAAATGGTGATTCATTTGCTGAGCTGTCTCTTGGAGATTTTGACAACAAATAAAAAAACACAGTGTTTTTTTTTTTTCTAATGTCTTTCAATGTTCTTTCTCCAATGAGTATTAGCAGGTCGTATTTATCTCAGTCTGCTGGATGTGGATGCCAAAACCCAGTTCAAACTTTCTAGTTAACTTCCTCTGAACATTTCCAAATTGGATCCCACAGAGTGAAACCGAAGTTCCCATCCACCACGAGGCTCATGACTGCGGCTGCGACCCCATCATTCCTCAGGCTCATTAATGGCTGACCGTGGGCAGTGTTCACACAAATGCACGCGCCCTTGTGGGGCCATTTAGGTTGTCTAAGAATTGCTGCTTTGCCAACTGCTTTTATATTATCCCTGCTAGGGATATAAGGCAGCCACATCACGTAAGGCAAGCTTGCTCGGTCTCCGCACTGTTGGCAATATGGGCAGGAGAATCCTTTGCTGTGTGGCCGTCCTGTACATTATAGGATACGTAGCCACATCCCTGGCCTCTACCCACCAGAAGCCAGTAGTACAACCCACATTCCCACTAGGAGTCATGACAATAGAAAATGTTTCTAGCAATTGCCGAATATGCCCTGGGGCAGAGTTGCCAGATAAAATGCAGGATACCTGGTTAAATTTGAATTTCAGATGAACAATGAATACTTCTATCACAATTTGGAACATGCCTAGAAATTATATTTTGTTTATCCGAAATTCAAATTCAACTGAGCATCGTATATTTTTGTTTGCTAAATATGGCAGCCCTACCTGGAAGGCAATAAACACCCCCACCCCCCCCCTTGAGACCCAGTGACTTAGGGGGAAGACATGTGAGAATAACTGCTTCTGGTCTCGGGTTTGCCCCGTTCTTGGCCATATTATCTCAGGAAAACCATTTACATTCTTGGAACCTTCCTCTCTTCAGTGAAAAATGGGGTCATGAAGTCTGGCTCCCTCCCATTGTTAAGAAGATCCAATGAGAGAGGCTTTACTGAGCAGGTGAGTGCCCGAACCCACTCAGACCTGCGCTGGCACTAAACCCCAGCTCCCCCAGGACCATCGCTCCACACCCTGGTGGGACACCCTGGTGGCACTGAGCCATCCCAGGCCCTAGGCTAGGCTTGGCCAATCAGAGAATCGTGTTCCTCCAGGCACAGGGATTGGCTCGTGGAACACCATGTAACCCGAATGGAGCCAATGGGAGACCCTGTGGTTTTTTTACAGGGAGTTTTCAGAGCTGAACCTGAACCTGCAGGTTGCTAACTTCTTTGGGGGGGGGGGGTGGAGCTGAGGGAGTCGCGCAGATCTGAGGGATGGAAGGAAAACCTATTCCTGATGCACTAACCCTAAAGCTAGCTCCACGTCTGAACTTTTCTGTGTATAAACCAATACCGCATCGGTTGAGTTGGGATTGCTGCCATGCCCAGCCAAAGGGGCCCAGCGGACACCACCTGTGAAATGGCTCTGGTGTGCCCCCCTCCCAGGTGTTCAGTAAATGTTAGGTATTATTATTGCTATGATAGCTGTTGCTTCCTCAACTGAACAGTAGTGTCTCTCTTTCTCTCTCTCTTTTTTTTTTTTTTTTGAGAGAGCCAGCTAGAGCGTGTGTCGGATGAGCAAACGGCAGTGTCTGAGTTCGGAGGCCATCTCTTCTCTTCCAGGGGCTTTCTGGTGGGTGTGCCAGACCCCCGGAGGGCTTGAAGCAGAATGGACAGCTAGGTGGATAAATGAACAAACTGGGTGCNGCCCCCACCCCCCCCCCCCCCGCCGGCGCGCGCAACGGCAGTGTCTGAGTTCGGAGGCCATCTCTTCTCTTCCAGGGGCTTTCTGGTGGGTGTGCCAGACCCCCGGAGGGCTTGAAGCAGAATGGACAGCTAGGTGGATAAATGAACAAACTGGGTGCATTGTGGGAAGCAAAGTGTTTACTTACACACTACCCACGCTCCCCCTTGAGAAGCTTTTAATGAGCGCCCCATTGCTGTGGTTGCTGCCTTTACTGCCTTCGCTCGGCCCTCCCCGCGCATGAGCTTAGCTCTTGTGCGTGATTCACGCCGAGCTGTTTCCCACCTTTGCCCTTTCTAGTCCCTCTGTTTGGATCACCCTCTCCAGTATCTTCTCGTGGCTCACTCCTTACAACTCAGGTCTCCACTCAGGAGCCACCGCCTCTGGGAAGCCTTCCGTCATCACCCTTGTCAGCCACTCTTCCTATCAGCGCCCCTGCTTTATTTCATTCATGGCCGCTATCACCATCCCAAACTATTGCACTGTTTGCTCACTGCCTGTCCCTTCCCCGCTCCCCCCAGGTAAGCTCCATAAGGATGGGCTCTTCATCCTTTGCCACTGCCCCCAGCCCCTAGAAATTCCAGCCACGTGGTAGATGCTTGATACATACCTTGTTAAACAAAATACAAGAGTTATTTACAATTCTGGCTTCCTTTGTAGACTGTGAGTTCCTGGAGGGCAGGGGCCTGTCTTACCCGTTTTGAACCCCCAGGGTCCAGGAGGCACTGAATGAGGCCTCAGTGCACCAGTGTTGATGAATGAATGATTTTGGAGGCCATGCTAGTCCCTGAGGGCAACCGAAGGATCTGGGTGGGGCTCCATCTCTCAGCCTCCTGGGTACACCTGCCATCGCCCAGTGGCCTCCTGTCTCGGCAGCCGGAGTAGGCAGGATTGGAGGTGGGGCTGGCATCAGCTTCGAAGCCAGGCAGGGCGGAACTGGAGGCTCAGGTCTGCTGTTTTTGACAGTGTGATCCTGGGTTTCTGATGCTCCTCTGTAAAGTAGAGTGGCTGGGGGGGGGGAAACCCCGGGGGGGGGGGGGGGGAGAATGGTGAGAACTGAGGAGGCAAAGTAGGCACCACTCTTAGAAGTACCCAGCCGTGCTGGCACAGGGTGGTGTGGATAGACTCGTCTCTATCTGTGCACCCCTGCGTCTCTGCCTCCCTCCTTTCATCACCCCAGAGGAGAGAACTTGCCTCCCTAGAAAGAAGGTTCCCTGTGGAAGGTCACACAGCTAGTCAGAATGTTCGGATCGAGTCCTGGAGGTAAAACCCCCAGCTTGCCTCCTGCCTCCCTTCCCACCCTCGTACCTCCCCGCTCCCACCCTGGGCCCGCGTTCCTAGTGACATCCTCAGGGCCTTTTTTTTTTTCCCCCAAGTGGGTGCATTTTATTCTCGACAGAAAAAAATGACAAAGTCGCTCATAAACCGAGCTGTTTTTCACACTGTTCTGTCTCTGACAGGCTGTTGGAAGAGCTGGGAGGAGAGGTGCTACTGTTATACTTTTGTTATTCGGTGCTAATTAGAAGAAAGCCGAGCGCTGGGAATGGAGAACATTGTTTCCATAGGAATTAAAACGAATCCAGATTAAAAGTCTCTGATTCCCTGGTGCTGCATTTGGAGCAAAAGATTTTGCTTTGCTCTTAAAGGATTAAAATTACCTGGTTGATCGAACAGCATAGACACGTCATCATTTTGGTAATAATGAAATTCGATATTCTGAGTGTTTCAAGGCCTCTGACCATTAGCTTTCCCTGTAGCAGTTGTAACGAAGACGGCCCGTGAGTTTGCCATGTGGGAAAGTGTGCTTCTGATCAACAGAAAGGCATGTCGTGTGTCCACAGACCAAAGAGGAGAGGTAGAGGGGAAGTTCCCCCGCTTCGGGGGAGGCAGGATGCTGTAGAAAAGAGCTTTGCAGGGGGAGCTGCAGGGAGCACTTTTCCCCCCACTGTGTGTTGGTGGCATGGCCCAGTTGGCATGCTGGTGACAAGCCTCCCATGTTAGCTGTGGCGACATCTCACGGAATCCTCACCATGGGCGGGCTCTCAGTACTGTTCCCATTCCTGCAGAGGGGAAAAGAGAGGCTCAGAGACATTAAGCCATGTGCCCAAAGTCACACTGCAGATAAATGGAGATACTGGGGTTGAATCCCAGTGCATCGGGCCGCGGTGCCCACGCTGTAGGGATGCTTGGCTCTGGGAGCATTTTCATTGTCTACCTGTCCATGTGAGGGAATGGAGACCAGAAGTTCCCGTCCAGCTGGAGGCACCTGGTGAGAAAGGGTGGAGGCATGACCCTCAGTGGCCTCCCAGCTCCAGGAACAAGGAGGTGCAGAGAACGGGTAGGGGCTCCGGGTCACGAGCATAGGAGGCCTGGCCCGGCTTTCCAGGGAGGTGACTGGGGCCAGTGACCGTGTCACTGCTCTTGGCCTCAGTTTCCTCGCCTGTAAAGCGAGGACAGTAACAGCTCCTTTCTTGAAGTGGGATTTGGGGGTTAAAGGAGATAAGCCATGTCAAGTGCTACACGGCATGCCAGCCACCCAGTACATCCCAGTGAAGAGCTGGCTGTTACGATCACCGTGATGATTATTCCAATTCTAAAGCCGAGCCACTTCCTGGGTGCCAGGCGATGCTGGAGACCACTCTTCGGACCAGATTGGATCAGCCGGATTAAGCATGCCATCCGGTCCTGGTTTCCATTTCTCCCTCGTTTCCAGGCACAGTGCTGGACTCTGGGACAAATCGCAGTGACTCTCTTGCTAAGTTCCTGAGCCTCACATGCACAAGGATAGAGAATGGCGAAGCAGATGAGAGGACTAGACCCTCTGCGGCCACGGGGAGTCTGCCCACCTGCCACATAAGAGACCCATGGTAAGGGGCATTGCTGGCAGGTTTATTTTCCAAAATGCATTCACTTCCACCCTCTGGGACAACCTTCATTGCTCCTGTCTGAGCTACATGCCAGGCCGCACAACCCTCATTTATCCCCATCTGACAGATGGGAAAAATCGAGGTCTGCAGAAGTTGAGATGATTTGCCCAAGGCCGGGTTGCTGATTATGTGTGGAATCCGGGTCTTAACTCTGTGCCTGTTCCCACCCCATCCTCTCCTGCGCCTCATGCCCCGGGAAGTACTAATTCTGGTCATGTCGTCATCGGCAGGGTCCTATAAGGGCTGGTTGTTCTATGCTGGTAACTGGAAAAATGGGCTGGTAGCCCTTCAACTACTATTTTATGATAGTCTCTGTAACTTCTGGT
>NC_048230.1:51071253-51074549 GCF_002007445.2 Ailuropoda melanoleuca | reverse complement strand
TTTTTTTTTTTCCCCCAAGTGGGTGCATTTTATTCTCGACAGAAAAAAATGACAAAGTCGCTCATAAACCGAGCTGTTTTTCACACTGTTCTGTCTCTGACAGGCTGTTGGAAGAGCTGGGAGGAGAGGTGCTACTGTTATACTTTTGTTATTCGGTGCTAATTAGAAGAAAGCCGAGCGCTGGGAATGGAGAACATTGTTTCCATAGGAATTAAAACGAATCCAGATTAAAAGTCTCTGATTCCCTGGTGCTGCATTTGGAGCAAAAGATTTTGCTTTGCTCTTAAAGGATTAAAATTACCTGGTTGATCGAACAGCATAGACACGTCATCATTTTGGTAATAATGAAATTCGATATTCTGAGTGTTTCAAGGCCTCTGACCATTAGCTTTCCCTGTAGCAGTTGTAACGAAGACGGCCCGTGAGTTTGCCATGTGGGAAAGTGTGCTTCTGATCAACAGAAAGGCATGTCGTGTGTCCACAGACCAAAGAGGAGAGGTAGAGGGGAAGTTCCCCCGCTTCGGGGGAGGCAGGATGCTGTAGAAAAGAGCTTTGCAGGGGGAGCTGCAGGGAGCACTTTTCCCCCCACTGTGTGTTGGTGGCATGGCCCAGTTGGCATGCTGGTGACAAGCCTCCCATGTTAGCTGTGGCGACATCTCACGGAATCCTCACCATGGGCGGGCTCTCAGTACTGTTCCCATTCCTGCAGAGGGGAAAAGAGAGGCTCAGAGACATTAAGCCATGTGCCCAAAGTCACACTGCAGATAAATGGAGATACTGGGGTTGAATCCCAGTGCATCGGGCCGCGGTGCCCACGCTGTAGGGATGCTTGGCTCTGGGAGCATTTTCATTGTCTACCTGTCCATGTGAGGGAATGGAGACCAGAAGTTCCCGTCCAGCTGGAGGCACCTGGTGAGAAAGGGTGGAGGCATGACCCTCAGTGGCCTCCCAGCTCCAGGAACAAGGAGGTGCAGAGAACGGGTAGGGGCTCCGGGTCACGAGCATAGGAGGCCTGGCCCGGCTTTCCAGGGAGGTGACTGGGGCCAGTGACCGTGTCACTGCTCTTGGCCTCAGTTTCCTCGCCTGTAAAGCGAGGACAGTAACAGCTCCTTTCTTGAAGTGGGATTTGGGGGTTAAAGGAGATAAGCCATGTCAAGTGCTACACGGCATGCCAGCCACCCAGTACATCCCAGTGAAGAGCTGGCTGTTACGATCACCGTGATGATTATTCCAATTCTAAAGCCGAGCCACTTCCTGGGTGCCAGGCGATGCTGGAGACCACTCTTCGGACCAGATTGGATCAGCCGGATTAAGCATGCCATCCGGTCCTGGTTTCCATTTCTCCCTCGTTTCCAGGCACAGTGCTGGACTCTGGGACAAATCGCAGTGACTCTCTTGCTAAGTTCCTGAGCCTCACATGCACAAGGATAGAGAATGGCGAAGCAGATGAGAGGACTAGACCCTCTGCGGCCACGGGGAGTCTGCCCACCTGCCACATAAGAGACCCATGGTAAGGGGCATTGCTGGCAGGTTTATTTTCCAAAATGCATTCACTTCCACCCTCTGGGACAACCTTCATTGCTCCTGTCTGAGCTACATGCCAGGCTGCACAACCCTCATTTATCCCCATCTGACAAATGGGAAAAATCGAGGTCTGCAGAAGTTGAGATGATTTGCCCAAGGCCGGGTTGCTGATTATGTGTGGAATCCGGGTCTTAACTCTGTGCCTGTTCCCACCCCGTCCTCTCCTGCGCCTCATGCCCCCGGAAGTACTAATTCTGGTCATGTCGTCATCGGCAGGGTCCTATAAGGGCTGGTTGTTCTATGCTGGTAACTGGAAAAATGGGCTGGTAGCCCTTCAACTACTATTTTATGATAGTCTCTGTAACTTCTGGTCGGGAAGAAGGCTATGGTTCCCATTCCTTGCAAAAACCACCCAATGCGTCAACTGATAGATGATGAATGAATAAGCTGGTGTCCCTGGAAGGGCGATAAAACCCACCCACACCTCCAGGACTGATTGTGGTGCTGGCAGCATTATCACTACCGTACTGAGCACCTACTATGTGCCAGGGACCATGCCGTCCTATCCCTCACTCTTCGCCAGATTGGGAATTCACTGCATTCACAACATTCCTAGATCTAGGAAAGGAGGCTCCGTGAGCCTGGGGCACTTTCCAGAGCTGCCCCATGAAGTACGGGACACATGCAATATGGAGTATCTGATACTAAAGAGTTACTCGTCATGTCTCTGAAACTCATATTTAACCCGATGTTACCTAATCCCATCAGGACTAAAAATCAGGTGATGTGCCCCCCAAGCTGTCACTTTTTACTGCTGTGATATCCTGTCCCTTCTGCTTCTAGACCAACTGAGGATATTGATGGATTCAAGGAAGAAACGGTCTTGTCATACTTCTGCCAGTTCCCAGGTGTGCAGACCCACAGTAGAGGCCACTTGGTTGGAAAGGAAATTCTCATAACTTTTTTTGTACAGATGAAGGTGGGCTAGAGGTCTGTTTCAGGTTGGTGATGGAGATTGAGACCATTTGACAAAATAAAGGAAGAGGATTAAGGTCTTATGTGCTGGATGCTAAGGAAAGAAGGGAACAAAGGAAGGGAGAAAATGGGACAACATGGTCAAATTCCAGGATCTGGGGAGAAGAAAGAGCCAGGAAGAAATCCCCGGTGGCAGGGCTGGTGGAGGAAACATTGAGAATGTGGGATCTGCATCAGGACCAAGTTGTCCCCTGCCACGTACCGTAGCAGCTGCTTGGCCTTCCATTTGTCCATCACTTCCATCTAGGTATCAGCTCTCCACTTTTCCAGGGGGAAAGGGTCAGCAGTCTAGGCTGGTGAAGCTGCATCAGAAAAAACCCAGCAAGGACCGAGGCCCCTACTGTCTCTCTGCTTTTCTGTCCATACCATATGTCTCTTATACTCATGGTTGCAATGTGGCTGCCAGACCTCCAGCAATTACATCCATACTCTAGGAAAAAAACAAAAGGAGGAGTGAAGGGAAAAGATAGTTGTTAATTTCTATCCCCTTTAAATCTAAAAAAAAAGGGTAGCTTTCCTGTGGCCCCACCTTACAGATGTCTCCTTATCTCTTATTGATCTAAATGCAAGTGAGTCTGGGCAGGTCAATATTTTTAGTTGGGCACATTGATAATCAAAATAAAATCAGAGATCTGTTTGCAAGGAAGTTGGAGGAATGGATATTTGGAAGACAACACATGGTATAGAAGTTAAGCATGGAATTGTCAGGGGTCTCCACAGGGGGTGGGGGTGGGGGG
>NC_048230.1:51069549-51071245 GCF_002007445.2 Ailuropoda melanoleuca | reverse complement strand
CCCCAGGGGGGGGGGGGGGGGGGGGGGAGACAGACTAAGGGTAAAGCAACCCAAGGGCTTAGAGCCAAGCCAGGAAGAGACCACATCTCAGGAATAGGATGACATAAACCAGAGCAACCACTAGACATTTTAGCTGTTTGAGTCAACGATAACTAAACTGTTAGCTCCCCTCACCACCCCTGAGGCACAGACACTTTTTTTGCCTTCCTCGCAGTACGAGTCCTGATAGATCCATGTGCTGGTCTGTGCCCTCCGTCATGCACGAATCTTGAGTCAAAGTCTACGAGATGCACGGTGACAATGCCACAGGGTGATTCACACAGCAAATATTGGTATCTATATATCTATATGAAATGTATATATAAATAGATAAATATTATATATAATATTTATTTATTTATTTTAGAGGGGGAGCAGAGGGAGAGAGAGAATCTCAAGGAGACTCCCCACTGAGCATGGAGGCTGACACGGGGAATTGGCCAACTAAGATAAAAGTACAGCCAAGAAATGAAAATTGACTCTGGGAGTGAAATGGGCATTGAACGTAAATGGAATTGTTGGAGAAAGAGTTGTCCAGGGGAATGTGGGTGCCCCTGCTGCTGGAGGGGCCCTAGACGTGCAGCCAGAGGAACTTCGTGGGGACAAACGTGTCAGTAAACGGGGAGTGTTCGTGACAAGGAGGAGGAAGGTGTCCCAGCGGAGGTGACTCTGGCAAAAATTTCACGCTTAAAAATGAACTCTCGGGGGGCGCCTGGGTGGCACAGAGGTTAAGCGTCTGCCTTCGGCTCAGGGCGTGATCCCGGCGTTGTGGGATCGAGCCCCACATCAGGCTCCTCTGCTATGAGCCTGCTTCTTCCTCTCCCTCTTCCCCTGCTTGTGTCCCCTCTCTCACTGGCTGTCTCTATCTCTGTCGAATGAATAAATAAAATCTTAAAAAAAAAATGAACTCTTGGAGACAGTTTATGACATTGAAAGCACTAAGATCAAAATGTTGGAAGCCTCTCTAAACTTAGAAAGAAGCATAACGATTCTCCAAGGCATGGTATCGAAAGGTTTTTGTACCCAGAAATAAAACACTTGAATTCTTATTATATATGATGTTTTAAATGATAGCGGACTAAACAACTATGACTTTACTATCTTTTCATTTCCTCAGACATTCATAACTGACGGAAAGAGAGTCTTTAATGTGTCAACAACATTTTGTTTAAAGGTTACGAAGTGATCGTAACTCCATCGTTCACTGTGAAGGTTGCTTCGCACAGTTCCGGTCATTTTCGTGGTCCCGCACTGCTGTGCAAATAGGAGGCTGTCTGTACAAGGACAGGAAGGCTTGGGTCTAAGGAGGATGTCAAGCCTCACAGTCTTTGAATCAGAGACCAACAAACGTGGAGGTGCCAGTTCCCCAGCACACGTAGTGGTACAGCCACGCGAGGACCCGTGGCACACACGACCTGTCCACTGCAGCACTCCCCAGAGCGCAGAGGTTCAGAAACTTCGGTTCCCAAACCAGCCTGGCTGGCTCTGAACCAAGGACCTTTCACTCTCCAGCTGGGTGTCCCGGGGCAAGTGATTTCGGTTATCTGTGCTTCTTTTTTTTTTTTTTTTAAAGATTTTATTTATTTATTTGACAGAGATAGAGACAGCCAGCGAGAGAGGGAACACAAGCAGGGGGAGTGGGAGAGGAAGAAGCAGG
>NC_048230.1:51049550-51069525 GCF_002007445.2 Ailuropoda melanoleuca | reverse complement strand
GAGGAAGAAGCAGGCTCACAGCAGAGGAGCCTGACGTGGGGCTCGATCCCATAACGCCGGGATCACGCCCTGAGCCTAAGGCAGACGCTTAACCGCTGTGCCACCCAGGCGCCCCCGGTTATCTGTGCTTCTATTTCCGTGTCTGCAAAATAGATATAAGTATGTTACCTCACCGAGTCATCATGGGGAAAACATGAGATCCACGTAGAGCCCTTACCATCACCTGGCATGTAGTCATGCCGTGTGTGTGTTCCATAGCAGCAGTCATGCATCACGGCCAAGGTCAAGGTCAGAGTCAGCTGCAGAAGCTTGCTGTCTCTGTGTTGAGCCAACCCTGGCGGATAAGAAGACGGACCCCACAAGCTGAAGCGCTGAGTCCCCGGTCCCTAGGAGCCTTCGGTTCTGCTCTGGGGCAACGATGTGTCAGTCACACCTCCCCAGCCCATTTCGCCTCTAGTCCAAACACACAGAAAGGGAGTCGGCCTGGCTTAGGGAGCTGGGGTCCGAAGGACACCCAAGGTGCTCTTGGAGTCTGGGGACATTTTCTGAAGAAAAGACTCAAGTCTTCCCGTTCAGGCAAGTTCTCTGGCGGCGGGGACTAGCTTTTGTTCGGGGTTAATGACATCGCTGTGTCTATCCTTTGTCGACCTCTGAGTTTGGAGTGGCAAAGAGAGAGAGAGAGAGAGAGAGAGAGAGAGAGAAAGGGAAGCCACTGCCCCATCCCGGGATGCCCCAGAGCCGGGCAGCTTCTGTCTTCCCCTGGGAAGGGTGGACTGTGGTCAGGACTCTCCGACCCGCCCGCTGCCTTGCTGAGAACCGTTCTCACCCTGCTCCGTGTTGCCTCACAGGTCTGGTCCTACCTTTCTGCCTCAGGGAGCGAATTTCAGAGTCTTTAGTCGTCACCTGGCTGAGCAGGCCTGGGAACCGGACTCTGGGAGAAGGACATCCAGAGACGATCACGTAAGGACAGCAAATTGCTAGGAGGTACAAGAAAGCTCTGAGAGAGCACACCTGAGCCAGGCTCAGGGAAGCCAGGAGGAGAGCACAGGTCTGGGTACCCCTGCTGGGCAGTGTCTGCTCTGCTCCAGCCCCTGTGAACAAAGCCACCGAGGCCAGCAGCAGATTCAGTCCAGCTTTTGAGGCAGCTGAGGTAGGAGGCCAGGAAGTCCCCTGGGGAGAAGGGAGCTCCCAGTATAAAAAGCAGGGACAGCAACAATGCCACCTGTCGCTTATCTGGGAGCTCTCTGATCACTTTTACTGTTTAGCGAGCACGTAGTGTGTGCCAGGGACTGAAGGCTTTATTGTGTGTTTCGCCTTCTTAATCCTTAAGGCAACACCATGAGATATGTCTTATGTTGCTATTTTATTTTTTATTCTAATTTCATTTTATTTTTTGTTGTCCCTATTTTAAATAATAGAATACCGACACTCAGACAGGTTGTTGGCAAGCCAAGGGCACACAGTCCCGCTGGAAATGGGACTTGAACCCAAGTCCTTGTGCCTCAAAGTCTTTTCTGTTGTCCTTGTGTGATATCTGGGGTGCTGGCCCAGTGTCCGGCACCTCCTAAGACCAGATCGAAGGTATGGGCAGGTCTTTATTAGACAGGAAAGGGGAGAGCGCGTTTCCAGTGGAAGGCAAGTCTGAGAAAAGTCAAGAAGTAGACGTTGGCATGGTGCTTGGACACTATGCGAGAATCATCTGATTTGACCACATGATAGATATGAGGATAAGTCCAGGAAGCCTTGACACTAGTCAAGGTCATGTGAGGGTCACCAGACATCGTATTACAATTGGATGCAGTAAGTAATAGGGAGTCATCCCTGGTTCTTGAGCAGAGGAGTGGCATGTAGAGAGTGATATTCTGGGAAGGCTCTGTGGCTCTTTGTACGTAGACAGCAGGTGAGGGCAGATGGAAGGCAGGACGAGGTGCTTGTATGAATAGTCCTGGCGGTAGCGTGGGGCTTTGGGAAGCACTGGGAGAAACAGGATAGGACTGTGGCGAGTGTGCCTGGGTCCTGCTGCCCTCGCAAGGCTGGTTAAGGAGGGACGTGTGGTCTGATTCTGCCGTGAGCCGCCGGGCTCCCGGAAAGCCTCGCATGCTGTTAGCAAGAGATGCACACCAGAAGCCCTTCTTCTTCCTCCAGATGTGCTTGTCCAGAAAGCGGAACTGCGATGTCCATTCCATGACCTCTGCGGAGACTGTGTGAGGGCAAAGCTGGGAGCCCGTGCTAGCAGGCAGAGCCATGGGAAGAACCCGGGTCTCAGAGAGAAACGGGTGGTGCTGGGAGCATTGGCTCTGGGGGTCAGGACAGGAGGCTGGCTTCTAGATGCCCAGTCCCAATCCCAGGGGCCCAGGATACGTCTTGCCCTCGCCGTCTTTGAGGGTCCTGTGTGTTTCTACTGCAAGCTGCCTTTGAACTTGAGCTGGGCTGAGTGGGTTTTCAGTTTCTCGTCCAAAATCTGTTCTGTGATGAGAACACCTGGACCCAGAGCTTGTGTTGTTCACACTGTGTCCCCAGCACCCAGGACAGGGCCTGGCATGGAGTGTGGGGTCAGTAAGCACAGGATGGATGAGGAGTGACTGAGTGTAGGGTGACATGAGCCTTGGCCTTGAAGACACGCAGAAAGGCAGGGTCCACATGACCCATTGCCCCCAGCATCCAGCACTGCTGATGCCTCAGCCACGACAGTCTGACCACTCTATCTGTGTCCCCAGCCCTGTGCGGGGCTCCGGTGATGGTGCTGCTGCCGTGGGGCATAATCTCAGGGTGGGGTGGGGGGGCGCTGGTGAAAGCTTAAACTTCTGGGTCCACATTCAGGGTTTCTGATTCCATCGTCTAGGTTGGGCCCGAGATCTTACATTTCTAACAAGTTCCTAGGCCAGGCTGGCATTGCTGGTCTGGGACCCTGTCCAGCAAACCATGGTGCTGGAGGATGGGGGAGCCGGCCTCCCCTGCAGGCCCTCACGATCCAGCCCGGAAAAAAATGGCCCACAGGACGGTGGGACGGGAGTGCAGTGGGGTCAGGCAGGCGTGGACGAGGGGGGCATCTCCGAGCAGAGGCCGTCTGCAGCTGGTTAGCACGGGCCCGTTACCGCAGCCAGTCCCAGGATTAGCCTGGTGACGATTCATTCATGTGTTCACGCGCTGTCAGCCGAGGGTCAGCTAGGCTCAGGGAGGGAGGAAAGACACATGTGTGATGTGAGCCTGGCCCTCTGGGGCATGTGATCTACTTGAGATGAGGGCAGACATTCACCCCATTGCAGTCCTGCCTGGACTCCCTGCGCGTCCCTTGCACTGTGTCTGTGTGCTTGCCCCCCAGCCCTTTGGTGTCCAGTGACTTGGTCTTTGGTGAACTGCCCTGGGGCCCCTGGAACCACACTGGGGCAGGCCCAGAGGTCCGGATGGACGTGGGAGTTTGCACACCCAGCCCGGCCCTTAGCCAGGGATGGTCCGGTGGGGGTTAGGAAAGCTTGGGCCCCTCACCCCAGGAAAGGAAAACCTCATGGGGTGACTTACCCTCCAGAGTTCCCTGTGGGGTCAGGCCTTAGTAAATCATGTGCCCGTGAATTCTCATGTCAGCCTCTGCTTCTGGGGACCCTGATCGAAGACAGATGCCATTGGCGGGAGTTCAGAGGGGGGCGCGAGGAGAATGGAGTGGATAGCCAGGGACAGGTGCCCCGAGGAGGTGGGAGAAGGCAGATGGAGTTGGGACAGCAAGTTTTGGGGGTCGGTGGGGTCACTATCTTGGAGCCGACCAGAGAGGTCCCCGCGCAAGCCCTCAGCAGCTTCTCCTCCCCCAAAAAGCGGGATCTAGCTTCTAGATGCAAGAGCAACACAGGCCGTCTTAGAGATCTTTGACACAGTCCTCTACGGAGAAAGCGTTCTTCAGTATTACGGCTTCTAATTTATTTCGGAGTTTCTCCCTGGTTGCGCACAGCCCAGCAGACGCTAGCAGGAACACGCGGGAGCGAAGCCCTGGCTTCTCGCTCCCATGGAGGAGCCGTACGGCTGGCGTGTGGTGTCTGGGAACAGTGGAGGGTACGGTGTTGGGGCCGCGCCGGGCCGCAGGGATCTCAGGGCTTTGAGCCAAACGTCAGCCTGGCCTCTCCCTGTGCTGGTTTGATGACTGGTCGGAAGTCCACCACTCGCTGCCACGGAGGTGAATTACGAGGGGGGTGGGGGACATATTCCAGAAACTAGACAATGTCAGCCCTTTGTCTTCACGGCTGTAATTACCTGTTCAGGTGTTGCCTCCCACGACTGGGGCAGAGCAGGGGGGTGGGTGGGGAGGCGCAGGGGGAGGCTTCAGCCAGGGCTGGAAAGATGAACACAATGTTGATGAAGGTTCTTTGCACGAAAGTGCTCTTGCTTTGGGAAGGCCACGTTCACAACCGGGTGGGTTCATCCGCATCATTGACTAAATAATGGCCTCTGGGGCTGACGATAACAATAGTTTCCAGCTCTTCTATAGGCCAAGTACTCAATATTTCTGTTTCTTCACCTCAAAACCGCCCTGTGATTATTTCCTTTTACAAGTGAGAGAATCAAGGCTCAGAGTGGGTAAGTCACTTACTAACAGCCACACAGCCGCTAAGTGGCAGAACTGGAATTCGAAGCCAGACCTTGGAGTTGGGTGGGACGCCCTCTCTGCTTCCCTATCCAACCTGGTGCCCCCAGCACCCCTCGAGCACTAGTGCCTGACCCATGGGTTCCGGAAGCTGCTTCCTGCCTCCCAGCCTTTGCCTATGCTGGTCCCTCTGCCGGGAGCACCGCTCACAGACTCCTTCAATCTCCTTTCACCTGCCACATCTGGGAGGGGGTCTTCCCTGCTCTCTCCATCTAAGGGGGGCCCCACACCCCTGCTTCCTCTATATCCTTTCCTTCATGACCATCACAAGATATGATCATGTATTTATTTACTTGTTGATCTTCTAGTCCCTGTATTTCTCAAGAGGGCAAGAACCGTTGGCCTTCTGAATATCCCGTTCTGTTCCCAGACCTGAGCACATAATAGGTGCTCAGATGTATCACGGGAGGGAGCGAGAGCTCTTACACCCACTTGGAGGGTGTCTTGTGACCAGTACTGTGCTGTGTGCATATCGGGTGTTGCATTCATTTGTAATTTGTTTTTAAGATTTTGTTTATTTGCGAGAGAGAGAGAGAGAGAGTGACAGAGATAGCAGGGGCAGGGAGGAGAGGGAGAAGCAGGCCCTCCACTGAGCAGGGAGCCCGACGTGGGGCTCAATCCCAGGACCCTGAGATCATGACCTGACCCGAAGGCAGATGCTTAACCGACTGAGCCACCGAGATGGCCCCAAATTTTGTTTTCATGCCAGTACAGGCTGAGGAGTGTCCTCTCTGGTTTTTCCCTCTACCCCTTTATTGAGGGCAGAGGAAGCTGTAGTCTATTGTGTCACACCCGTGGGCCTCCTCCACGATCATCTTTTCTCCAGAAACCTTCCCCCAAATGAAACCCAACCCCCCAAGTCCTCAGATCCCAGCTGCGTCCATTAGTAATCCCATTCTCCAATGACCAACTATCCTGCTTGCCAGGGATGGAGGGGTTTCGTTGCTAAAGTTGGGACAATCCCAAGGAAACCAGGACACTTGATCACTTTACTGATTTGGAGGCTGCTAACAGCAGCCTGTAAAAGAGTGGCTTAAAGAAAAGTGGGGTTTATTTCTCTTATGTAAAAGAAAAAGTCTGGGGCTGGATGGTGGCTCCATAATGTCATCTGGGGCCCGAGCTCCTTGCTTTCTCTCCTGTTATCCTAAAATCATAGCTCAGTCCTCAAGGTCACCTCATGGTCCCAAGATGGAGGCAGCAGCTCCGGCCATCATAGCCACATCCCAGGCAAGGAAGACACAGGGAAGTGGAAGGTTGAAAAGGACAGGTACCTGTTGAATTAGCTCCTTTAAGGAAGTTCCCTGGAAGCCCTATTTGAGACTTCTATTCACATCTCATTGGCTAGACCTATATCACAAGACCATCCCTAACTGCAAGAGAAATATCATTTTTTAGCAGGATGCATGTTGCCCTGATTAAAATGTGGTTTTGTTTGCTCGGAAGAAGGCCAGAATATATCTTCACTAGGTTGAGTGGCCTATCATCCAGGTTTGCCCAGAACTTTCCTGGTTTGGTTTGCACAAGTTCCGCATCCCAGGAAAACCTTGGCTCCAGCAACCGGAGGGTTGGTCGCCCTGTTGCTAAGCGACCTGCAGTCTCCTACACACCAGCCTCCCGGCTCAGCCACAGCAGCTGCCTTAGGAACACGGTGTTGGATTTTCATCTGCTATCTTGACATCCAGGCATAAATCAAACATCAAACAGCCCGGGTGGTGCATTAAAAAATAATTTCACCATAACCCAGGTGCTAAATTATAGTAGTTGAGCTGTAATTATTTGATACGTATCTACCAGGCTGAGAAAACTGCTTCAATTAGGAATAAAATTAGACGCTCAGGTTTTCTCTGCACGCATCTCTCTTCCAGGGCAAAGTTTCCCAAGTTCGGTTGGTGGTTGTTTTTGGTCTAAAACTCACGTTTGCAGGTTCATTTACATGATACGTTACTAGGCTTTTGCAAAATCCCCAGATTTGGAGGAAAGAAGTAGGAAGTGGGAGATGGAACGTGTCCATCTTTGAGATAGCGGACAGGTCTTGCAAGCAAGCATGAGCTCAGCCCATGGTTCCTCCCATGACCAGCATAAAACAATCACCAGCAAACATTCATCAGGCTAAATTACACCTTCAGCCTTTTGCATCTCTGTGATTTTTCTACACTCATGTTCTAGCAGGGGAAACTTAAAATTCTGGAGGCTAATAATTTGCTAAGTTCATGCAGCTAGGAAGTGGGTGGTGAGACTGGGGTCTGAACCCACATCTGGCTGGTTCTAGGGTCAGGTTAATCCGTGCTGCCTTCTGCTTTTAGCCAAGCTGCTACCTGGGTTTGTGGGAATGGCAAAAAGGAGAAGGAGGTGAGGATGCCTGGCTGAGCCCAGATCTGTCTTAGCAGCATCCTGAGAGGTGAAGAAAGCAGGGCAGTTTGTAACTCCTGCAATTTATAGGTTTCTCAACGCATCAGGCCATTTCAAGTGCCCCACGTTGTTAGGATAACAAACGTCATCGTGTGTCTTGTTATTTCTGCCCATTTCTCTGGATGGCTTGGCATCCAGCCTCCTGTCACCGCCCGGTGTTCCAGGCCCAATTTCACAGATTAGAAGTGGCAAGGCGAGTTTTAGCACCTTGTAAAGAGACCCATGGAGACTTCCTGGGCGGAAGTTCCCCAGATCCAAGGCTACGTCACAGCAGAGCTGCTTCCTGGAGGCCCGATGCCCACTCGGGTGCTGTGACCCTCGACCAGATGCTCCTGGCTGCTGGGGGCAGGGGCTTCTGGGGTTGGCTCCAGTCCAGCCCATGCTGTGCCCGTGATTCATGCTGGTGAGAACCGTGCGTCTCCTGAGGCCAGCAGGGCGACGGTCCCACAGATTGCTGAGGCCCAGCCTCGGTTCCTTCATCTATGAATTGGTAACAACAGCCCCCCTCACCCAGGGCTGGGGTCGGGGGCAGGATTGACTGAGGTGGTGACAGCCAAGTGCCTGACACAGTGCCTGATGTATATACGTGCTCAGCTGAAGAGTGACCATGAGGAGAAAGGGGGAGAAGGAGGAGGAGGACGAAGAGGGGAAGAAAGAGATCATCTGAGCTTTGATTTCTTTAATTATAAGGCAGGACTAATAGAACCTCGTGCATGAGATGGTAGCGAAGATCAATTGATAGGATGAATTAGATGCGTAGCATTACGCTTGGCTCGTACGAAGCGGTCAGTAAGTCTTAGCTGTTGATACAACCTGTTGATCTTCAACCAAGATGGGACGATAAGCCACCTTCCTTGTACGCTTGCAGTGATCATGAAAGTGCTGGTACCTCGGTGTGAGAGCATTGTTGAGATGGCGGTGAGGAAATCCATGCCGCTGGCCTCCAGGGGGCTGGAGTGGGGCCCGAGAACCTTCCCGGGAGAGCCGGACGGGCACCGTCAAACTATCCCGATGGCCCCGTGTCACCGTCCACCCTCTGTTTCTTCCACCAAAGGCCAGGGAAGCAGCATGGGGACCAGAGTCCCGGGCAGCCTGAGCACGGACCCTGGGTGGTCTCGGGGTGCAGGCGGCCATCGGCGGCCCCAGTCCGCTGTGACATCTGCCTTCTGTAGCGCACATGTTGTCACCAGCTGACACTTACACAAGCCAGAAGCAGCCTGGCCCACACTCATCGCCATAATAAACACACGCGGCAGTTTTGAGAGCCGAGCTGTCCCATCCATCAATCCGGCCTGACACCGGGAGAGTCCCTGTGGGGAGGAAGGCATGGCTTCAAAGGGCAGAGCCTTGCCGCCAGGTGTGTGCATCAGGGACACTGTGCCCTGGGCTGTGGGGGATGAGCAGAGGTGAGCCTGGAGTGTGTGTGTGTACGCACGGGTGTGTACATGTGTGCACATACATGTCTGCATATGTGCAGGTATGCGTGTGGGTATGTGCAAATATTATACATGTGTGTGTGTATGTATGTGTGTGCATGTATGCATGTGAGTGTGCGTTTGTGTGTATGGGTGTGTGTGTGTGTGTGTGTGTGTAAGCATAGTAGACCAAGTTCCAAACCCAAATCCCGTCAGGGACCAGCAGGGCTATGGAAATGGAAGAGGGGAGGTAGGCAGTCCTCGGAAGTGGGGGGACAATAGAGAGTGGTGGGGCCTGCGCCCGGTGGGAAACCACGCCCATCGGAAGGGGGCAGGTGTAGCTCCTTGCTCCCCGGCCGCAGCATGCTGGAACGCAGACCTGGGTTATCAGATCGTCCCCTTTTTCAAGAGAAGCCAGAAAGCTGGATTTTTATGTGCGACATCCTGACTTTTAAGATTCTATTGTCAGCCCATCAAGGAGATTTAAAATGTCTCCTGGATCAAACAAAACACACCCAAGGCTGGAATTTGGCCTGTAGACACCCGGTAGCGTATATATTTTTTGTGGTGGAAAAGGGACTTCCCTACCAGGCTGGGCTGTTCCCAGAAAGCCCTGCATGGACCTGGAGCAGTGGTTCTCAGGGAAGCGAATTCGTCCCCCCAGGGACACTTGGCAATGGCGGGAGACCTCTTTGATGATCAAAACTGGGTGTTGCCGGCAGCTGGGTCGAGGCCAGGGATGTCGCTGCACATGCACAATGCACAGGACAGCCCCCCTCTCCCCACGATGAAGAACGATCTGGGGGCGCCTGCCCGCCTCAGTCGGTAGAGCACGTGACTCCCTCTCACCGTCATGAGTTTGAGCCCCTCGTTAGGGGTAGAGTTGACTTAAAAAAAAAAAAAGAAGAGGAGGAACCATCTGGCTCCAGATGTCAGTGGTGAGAAGCCTGAGGTAGGATCATCCTGAAAATGATTTGGGAAGGCCAGCGTTGCGCTCTCAAAGTCCGAAGCCTTGAGCAAGAGCCTTGAGGGGGCAGCTAAGTGACCAACGGAAAATCCCATCTGCAGAGACGGCTTTCTGGCTGAGAGGACACCTGCGTGCGCCTGGCCAACACGCCAGCCTTCCTGTAAATGCTTCACAGGCTGGAGATCAACAAGTCTCCCCCACCCCGTGAGAAACACCGCTGTTATCCTCATTCCCCAGGAGAGACCAAGACAGAGTCACGCACACACACGCACACACGCACACGCACACACGCGCATGCATGCACCAAGGAGTTGCCAGAGCCCGGATGTCACTCGGGGCACTCTGGCTCCCCAGCCTGCCCCCTTAATGACGGGGCTACAGCGTGAGAACACACGGGCTGAAATTCTTTTGTGTTCTCTTGCACCCCGAGAGTTGGGATTCTGACTGCTTTCTCTTCCGGGCGCGATGTTGGCTTGGAAAGCTCCTATTCACTGTCCAGGCTGAGCCTGACAAGCGCCGACTGCAGAAAGTTGAGTAACTTGGGTCAGGCCCCAGGTCTGAGCTCCTTCTACCAACTAGGCATTTCCCCTGTCACAGCGCATCTCCCCTTCACCAGGCCTGTCTCAGTTTCTGGTTTGCTCTCTGAGAAGCACCTATCAGGGCTGCGCGGACGCCCGGCATGTACTTGGCACTGACCAAGGACTTGTTGGATGCACGGATCTGTGAATGGTGGGCGTTTCCCTGCTTCTCATCGTAGCTTTATTTCTGAACTCTGGAGTGCATTGCTGAGTTGTTACAAGGAGCCAGGCACTGTTCTAAGTACTTCGCGTGTATGAACTTGCTAAGTGCTTGCAACAGCCCCATGAGGTAGGGATTAACACTGGCCTCATTTATCCTTGTTTACTCGACTTACCAGGCAAAGAGACGTTGAGGCACATGGTCAAAGTCACACAGTTCGTAAGTGACAGGAACCTTCCCAGTGGCCGCTGTGAGTACTCTGTCCTTTTCTGCAGGCCTGAGGACAGAGCTGAGTTCTGTGCTTGTCCCCACGCTGTGGTCCCCGGGGAAGGGCTTAGTGCGCAATTATTATGTGACTCAGGACAGGTTCGGGATCAAACAACCATTTCATTGAACGTCTACAATGTGGACGGCACTGAACTGGATGGAGTGGGTTTATGTTTTTTGTCATTTTCATTTCTTGTTTAGATATTCACCTGTTTATATCCTATTAGTATAGTTGACATTTTTTTCTTACTGAATAGCAATTACTCTTTATATATTACGGCTCCATACTGTGTGTCACATTTTTCATTTTTTTCTTAATTTTACTAATTTTGTTACCTCTCAACTTGTTTATATTTTCTTTGCTAGTGCAGGGTTTTTTATTTTAATTTTTAGGCTGTCTAAATTGTTCTTTACAGTTTCAATCTTCAGTGCCATACCTCAAAAGATTCTTTCCATCCTTAAGATTGTAAACTATTCATTCATATCTACTTACCCAGTCCTTTCATTTCATTATCTCATTTATCTATTTGCTTATTTAGTGACTTAACAGTTTAATCTTTGGTCCACCAGGAATAAATCTTAGCACACGATGTGAGGCAGGAATCTCACCTTATTTCTGTCACTTGATCCGTTTCTATGTTCTCAATAAAGACTCATGGAGAGAAACTTTGACTAAAATAGGCAGCCACAACCTTTACACACCTTTTCCGAGCAGCTCAGCTTGTAAACCACATCATCTTTCAGTTGCCTATATATATATATATATATATATATATATATATATAATCATACAAATATGTGATATACAAATGGTATATATGCATATATAGCATTCTGTTGTATGTGGTCACACAACACTTAGGATTCACAAAAGACGAATTTTCTTAGGCATTTATGTGGAGTGGGTACAGTTATGCAGCCCTGTGATTCGCCCATCCCACAGCCATTACTGCACTGGCCCCTGCCCTTATGGAAACCACCTCTTTGTTCACATGACCGGCAGACATCCCTTGATACATACCAATTAAAACCATGACATATCAGTTTTAATGATTCGACTGGCACAGGTGAACAAGAGGGACTAGGGCCACCAGGACCCCTGCTGGTGTGAGCGTGGAAGTGGGATGGTTGGGTGGTGCTGGAGGACCACGTGAGAACCACATGGGTCCTGGGGGCTGGTCATCATGCTGTGGGCTTCGCATTCATGCTATAGACCCCACCACTACCTCAAGAGGTGACATCCATTCTTAGGTCCATTCCACAGAGGAGGGCACTATGGTGCAACAAGACGGAGTGACAGTCAAGGTTAAACACCTACTGAGACGACACCAGGCTGCCTTTCTCTGCCCTGCAGCCTTGTAAGAGTCTGCAGCTATACCCTTCGAGGCAGGCTTGCTCATCAACCCAACAATTCCTTGTCCAGTGGTGTGTGCCCAGGAAAGAATTATGGATGGGCAAACAGGGCTGGGACAAGAGTATTTATCAGAGGATTGTTTCTAACAGTGAAAACTTGGAAACAAGAGTCCATCAGAAGGAAAGTGGTGAGCTCTACTCAGTATTCGCGTCCCTGGACTACTACTTGGCTCTGACAGAATTATAAATATACTCTTTTGATACATGTGGTTCCTTATATATTAGCGCATGTACAAAGCAGGTCACACATTTTACGTATTGTATAATGTCATTTCTGTTATTTAAAAACATATAGGCAGAGAAAAACACAGAGGTTAGAGCCAGGGTTCTCAGCCGCAGCACTGCTGAGATTTGGGTGGGATGGTTTTCTGTCGTGCGGGTAGATCTCGTGTAGGATGTATAACAGCGTCACTGGGCTCTTCCCACCAGATGCCAGTGGCACCCCTCTCACCCCTCACCCTCCCAGTAGTGGCAGCAATGAAGCTTCAATCATTGCAGGATGTCCCCTGGCGGACTGGATTACCCAGAGAGAACCACTAGGTTAGAACTCCTCCTTCCCTCCTTCCCTTCCTCCTTCCTTCCCTCTCTCCCTCTCTCCCTTCCCCCTTCCATCCTCCTTCTTTCCTTCCTCCCTTCCTTCCTTCCTCCTCCCTTCTTTCCTTCCCTCCTTCCTTTCAGTTTCTGCTAAATGTCACCTCCTGAGTGGCCCTCCTTGCCCACACTGCCTAAAATGCCACTCTACTCTGAGATCCAGCACTCCTCCCCTCCCCACCCCATATCCTCCGTCTCTTTTCTTTACTGGACTCAGTACTTCCAGACATCCCAACACTGTCGGATTATTTCCTGTCTCCTGCCCCGGAGTGGAAGGTCCTTGAGGGCAGTGACTTTGTTTGGCTCTCTTCTGTATTTCTTGGCAGAGGGCAATGGTTAACACACAGTAGGTACTCAAAAGATGTATGTTGAATTAGTAAACACCAGAGACCAGAGCTGGCATTTTGGAGCCCTGACTGGGTTCCAGGCCTTTTTGTAAATGCTTTACTTTTATTAACTCATGTAATCCTCCCAACAACCCTAGCAGTTGGGATCGGTTATTACCCTATTTAACAGGCAGGGAAGTCAAGGTCAGAAAGGTCATGTAGCTGGTCAAGGTCAAATCTTTCTAGGTGACTGAGTGGGATTTGCTCTGCAGAGAGAACAAAGATGAGCAGGCGAGACCACGTAGGTCCTTGTACATCTGTGGGAGCAAAGTCTTGGATAAATTGTGGGTAAGTTGCATTGTGGTGTCCCTGCCTCCAGTAGGACCACTTCGGATGAATGCAACCTATGTGAGTTGAGTGGTAGCTCTCGGAAGATACAGTCATCGGAACCTCAGAATGGGACCTTATCGGGAAGCGTCTTTGCAGATGTGATTACGGCAAGGATCTTGAGATGAGATCATTCTCAAGACAGAAAAGGAGAAAACACAGAGAGACACACTGAGGGGAAGGCTGTGTGGGGATGGGGGCAGCAAGTGGAGCCATGTATCTCCAAGCCAGGCAACCACCAGAAGCCAGAGGGAGGCATGTGCTGAGTCTCCCTCAGAGCTTCTAGAAAGAGCCAATCCTGCCAACAACTGGATTTTGAACTCCTGGTCTCCAGAACTGGGAGAGAATAAACGTCCATTGTTTTAAGCCCCCGAGTATATGGCAGTTTTGCTAGGACAGCCTCGGGAGATGAAAGCAGCACCCAGTAAAGCAGTGTGCGCAGTGTGCTCACCCTGGGGCCGCTTGCTTCTGCCCCCCCCCCAGGCTCAGTTTCCTTATCTGTGAAGTAGGGATTCTAGCCCTATCTACACCAGGTTGGGATGGGGATTAAATGAAGCCAACAGATGTTAGCACTCGGCTGGGCACCGGCCACCTGATAAACGCTCCACGAATGTTGACTAGTTTTATTCTTTTATCAATCTGAAATGTGTCCCCAGGGGTCCTGAGTCAGAATCAAAACTGAGGCCAAAACACATTGTTCAGTTCTGTGCACAGAGATATTCACGGGCCATTGGTCCTAGAACAACAAGAAAAACATGGAAACAAGCCTGTAGTCACCCAAAGGGGCAGAGGGATGCACGCGAGGGTGTGAGGGAGTGTGGGGAGGAGTGGCGTGTGACCAGTGAGGGACACTCAGGAGACGTTACGATAAATGTGAAAACATTCTCAGCACAGAGGTTAAGTGGCTAAAAGAAGGATGTAAAATTGTGCGTGCAGGGGTCCTGGGTGGCTCAGTCGGTTAAGCGTCTGACTCTTGATCTCAGCTCAGGTCTCGATCTCAGGGTTGAGTTCAAGCTCAGCCGCATGTTGGGCTGCATGCTGGGTGTGGAGGCCACTTAAAAAAAAAAATTGTATGTGCAGAATGGTTACAGTTGTGTAGAAATAAATGTAGAAAAAAAGGCTAAAAGAAAACACCAAGAAATAGTCACAGGAAAGCAATTTAAATCCATAAATACAGGAAAGGAGGAAGGGGGGAGGGGAGTGGGGGGAGAGAAGTGGGAGGGAGGGCATGCCAATCACCGGGGTGACACTAAGCCGTGTGTGTAGCCTTTAATACCGTCCAGAACATTTACATCCTCTATCCCAATCCTCTACTGCGGGCCACGCTCTGGCTTTGTGCTCACAGGCTTAATCTCTATTGGCCCCAGTTTCCCAATTTAAAAAATAGGGATGATAAGAGCACCTGCCTCACTGAGCTGTCGATAATTCCTCAGTACCATGCTCAGCACTTAGTAGGCTCTTCATAAACTCAGGCTGCCGTTTGTACATAGGGGACAGGAGCCTAGCGGCGTGTTTCCATGGAGACCAGCTGCTGTGGGGCCGCCTTCCCAAGGGGGAGGATGCCCTGGGACCCTGGCCGCCCCTCAGGGCAGGGAGGCAGGTGGGAAGGTGGGAGAGGGTGCCCAGTCAGCATCCTCACCAGGGGCAGCCCCGTTTCATCTCGGCACAAGACAACGTCCTGGTTCAAAGACCAAAGGCCTTTAAAAAAAAAAGGGAAAAGGGTTTGTGGACATCAAATGCTGTTCTAGAAACACTGTTTTGATGATTTAAACATAAGCAAATCCGAAACATATGGATTACATTTCTCCTGAAGGGTTTGAAAATGAAGGGGGAAAACGGGAGTTGTCTCGGGCCAAGTGCGTGTTGATTTTTGCCAATCTCCGGAATCTTCGGGCAATAATTGGAGACATGTCCTCACACCCCAACCAGTGCTAAGCTCTGCTTTTTTTTTTTTAAATTGCTGTTATGACTCACTGTTGAGTTGGTGATTATTTTTATCCAGTTAATGAAGGTAATCTATAAATTACCACTGACCCAGATTCATGATTTAATAAGATTTAAATTACACACCCATGCTCGCTCCGAAGAAGGGGGCTGGAGCCTCTTTCTGAATGGAACACATGCATCTGCCTGTTCTCAGAGGTCCTGAAGCTCAGATGTTCTGTGACTGCCTCCCCAGCCCCCATCCGAGCTCACAGCCTATCCAGTGTGACATTTGGGGCCACCTGGTCCGTTTCCAGGCCCTGTGACTGCACATGCTCGGAGGGCGCTGGCTTTGGACTCAGTAAAGAACCTCAAGGGGGGACCCAGAAGGTAACCACCTTGCTCCTGCCTCTGTCACATCTTTGTGCCCTCAGCTGACCCCCGGCCACTCTCTGGGCCTCAGTTTCCCCTGTATGATGTGAGACAATATTGGTCTTTAAGGGGTTTTATTTATTTTTTTCCTTAGAGAGAAAGAGAGAGAGAGCAAGTGGGAGCAGGAAGGGGAGAAACAGAAAGAGAGGATCTTAAGCAGGCTCCCCGCTGAGCACAGAGCCAGACTCGGGGCTCGATCCCACGACCCTGAGATCATGACCTGAGCTGAAATCAAGAGTTGGACGCTTCACTGAGTGAGCCCCCCATGTGCCTGGTCTTTAAGGGGTTTCTCGGCACTGGTTTGCCGAACCCAGCTTTCCCAAAGTTGGCCCTGTGGTACCCTGGTCCCCGGAATGCTGTGGGGAGAAGGGCTCCATCCTCAAGCATGTCTGAACGTGGCTGGTTACACATATGCCCGACTTGTCCATTTACTACACCACATTCACAGCAGGTTCAAAGTCAAAGTCAAGGTTACTGCTGCCTCTCACCCTGCAAAGGCCGCAGCCTCCAGGAAGCTCTCCTGGTTTAAGTCAGGTCAGGTCCTGCCCCTGCCTTTGCAGCTCCTCTGAGGCCTCCTGTGGCCCTTAAATCAAAATCGCACTCCTGAGCCTGCACGAGCCTGGGGATCTGTCTCCAGAACCAGCTTCATGGACAGGCAACCCGGTCAGCAACACGGGCCACTGCTCAGAAGAGCCCCATGCCTAATTTAAACACCCTGACATCTCTGTCTAAAAATTCTTAGTAGGTTTACCCAGTGGTCTGCATTTTAATTTTGCTCTGACCATTCGAATCATGTAGCGGTGTTGTCAGTGCCCCAGACTCACCTTCTGCCTGACCTCTCCCTCGTTCTCTCCCTCCTCGCTGCTCATGGGTCTTCCTTCTGCTTCCCTGTGCAGCTGGGCTCCCGCTCTGCTCTGCCTGGAGGACGGCCCACTCTCCCACCCCTTGGCTCTAAGTGGACCCGCTTATCATCCCTCAAGCGTAGACTACGTTCCTCTGGGGAAACCCTGCCCCCACCTCTCTGTGACTGTCCAGCCTCCTCCATGCTCCCACCTTTTCTCCTTTCCTGCTCCCCTCCCCAGCTCTCTGGCCTCCCCCGGCCTCCCTGCTCCGAGGCCGAGGCCGGGAGTCCCACTCCCTGTCCCTACCCCACTCCCACCCAGCCCTCTGCCCTACCCGGAACCCCCTCTCAGGATCCTCTAGGACTCACTTTTATCAGGCTGGCCTCCAGGAGGCTTCCGACTTCTGACCCGTTTGGGATCATCATGAGTTCACGTTACCCCCTCTCTGGGCCCTGTGGCTGGGGGTGCTGGGGGGGGGACTTTCACTAGAGCCCCTAAGCATGGGGCAGCCCCCCTGGGGGGCAGGTGAGACAGTGGAGCTGCCACACAGATGCTCCTTTCTTCATCAAATAATTATCTGTTTGTCTTAATGTGCACGGCTACATTCGTTAATGTTCTAGGAGCGGGTTTAAATGAACTCAATTAAGAAGGGCAGGGGAGGGAGCTCAAGGCTGAGCACAGATCACAGAGGGGATTTCAGGAGAGCAGGAATGAGGAAACACAGCTTTACCCCCCACATGGGAATCCCATAGGCTGAGGGCTGCGCAGTCTTTCTGGCGTGGTGGACAGAGGCAGGTGGGGGCTGGTTACAAGTCACCTCTCTCTGGGGAAAGCACTGTGACTTTGAGTAAGGAAGGAGACCCGTCTGTCCTGGTCTGGCTGAGAGTTTCCTGCCCATTTTTACATCGAGTGTCCTGCGTCCTGGGAACCCTGTGAGTCCCAGGCAAACCCTAAAATGGGCCCAAACAAGCGTCATCTAACCCACCTTGAGTATCTGACTTTCCCTAAGCCCCTTTTCTCTACCCCAGCTCCTCTTTCCTCTTGGGGAGCTGGCTTCAACCCCATCTCGACATCCACGCACAGGGGGCTTCCTCTGTCCCTGCAGAAACATCACCGTGTCCTCACTTCCTGCCGGGGCCCCCGGCCAGACGGCCACCAGGAGACCAGAGAGTGTCTGTTGGGGAAATCAGGGTCCATCCCAGGACCCCCCATAGGCCCATACGTCTACCAGGAGCAGTGCCGTCCTTTGCTACCAACCAGGGGTTTGCATCTGATGGGAAGTTTTTTTTGTTTTTAATTTTATTTTTAGTTGACGTAAAATACACGACACATGAAACCTACCATCTTCCCTATTTTTAAGTGTACAGTCCGTTAGTGTTGAATACAGCCACACTTGCTGTGCAGCCCATCCCCAGATCTCTAACCATCTCGCAGAACGGAACCTCTGCACCCGGGAAACAGCAGCCCCCCATTCCCACCCCCGCCCCAGGCCCTGGCACCCACCGTTGTTACCTTCTGTCTCTGCACATCAGACTCCTGTAGGGACCACATGCCAGCGGACTCCTACAGTATTTGTCCTTTTGTGACTGGCTTGTCTCACCGACCATGATGTCCTCCGGGCTCACCCGTGCTGCGGTTTTTAGGGCTGAATAATATTCTACCATGTGGATAACCACCCTTTGTTTATCCATCATCCCTCCACGAATACTTGGGTTGCTCCCACTGGGAAGGGTTTGCTTATTATTTATTTGAGAGAGAGAGCATGAGCAGGGGGAGAGGCAGAGGGAGAGCGAGAGGGGAAGCAGACCCCCCACTGAGCAGGGAGTCCGACACGGGACTTGATCCCAGGACCTGAGATCATCACCTGAGCTGAAACCAAGAGTCAGACACTTAACTGACTGAGCCACCCAGCGCCGCGTTTTTTGTTTTTGTTTTTTTAAGATCCGAAGGCGGGAAGGGAAGGGAAATACCAGGAAAGGATTGTACGGAGTGGCTGGGCTGAGATGCACTGGGGAAGCCGGGGTCAGGTGGTCTGAGTCCTGCCAGAAAGAGAAAAGGAGGAATAACCTTACCTCGGGGAGCACAGGAAGGAAAAGGAAGAAAGGAAAGGAGCCAAGAGGACCGTCTGTGCATCAGCCCCTTTTGAAGCTGGTCATTGATTCCCTGGAGGAGGCTCTTGGGCTAAGAACTATTAAAGCAGCCACACTGATTCGTAAGGAACACTTTCCGTGGGCCAGGCCCCGTCAGAGGGGTTGGGATGTGACCTTCTACACTGTTCTGGCACTGATCTGTAGGGGGGGTGTGGTTGTCCCCATTTCACAGGCAAGGAAACCGAGGCACAGACACGTCATTGGTCCATGACATTTGGGCTGGAAAGGAAAAGACGCCTTGAAGTATTGGAGACCAGGGCGGGGTGGGGGGCATCTCAGGCTTTGAGCCCCTGTCAGAATCATTAGTGGGGCTTGCTCACTTTTGTGTGCGCTCAGCCTACAGAGTTCTGATTCCAGAGGTGCGGATGGGCTGGGGCCCATAAGAAACTCTGGCTGGACAGAGCGTTCTCATAGAAAAGGTGGGCAAAGGACCCGCCATGGGCTTCCTCATGTGTTCGAAGTCTCGAGAACACTGTAGAGAAGGCCCTTCCTTCTCAAAACCTATTGCAAAGAATCCTACGTTGTGCTGGGCATTTGCAGAGCAGTTTGGTCCTCAGCAGACACACCACTTCCGCCCTGAGTCTGGGGGGGAGGATGGGGTCCTTGGCTGGGCGACGGGGTCCCTGACGCCTGCTCTGCAGGGTCTTGTGAAACGTCCCCGGGGCGGTTAACCGAGGCATCGCAGAGGTCTCAGGTCTGTAAGCCCGCAGGTCTCAAGCATCATTTCCATGGTAACCCCACACCAGCAAAGCTCCTGCGGCTTTTGGGTTTTCCCAACTTTGTGACTTGATGGCCCAGGTTGTCACAAGGTCTTTGCCCTTCACAGCTGAACTTGAAAGGGTCCCAGTTCTGACCTCATCACCTCTGAAAAGGAGACTAACCCCTCGGGACCCAGCCAGGGACAAGTTTTTATGGCGTTTCTTCCTTTTTTGTGTTGGCAGAAGCGGTCTTTGGAGGATTCTGAGGCAGCTGGAGGAGGGGATGGACTCATTGTTAACAAACAACTTTTTTTTTTTCTTTTTAACAAGTAACACATTCGTGCTAGTCAGTTTAGGAAATGCAGATAATTAGAAAGGAAAAATCAACACCATCCGTAGCCTACCTCCCAGACATGACCAGAGGCCTTTGGGGTCTCTTGTTGGCCCTGAGTCATGAGCCCGGAAGCGGAGGGATGAGTCCGCAGCTCAGCATTTCAGCCGCACGTTGGTGGTTTTGACCCACGAATCCTGGCAGCTGCTCCTGGTTTGGGGGCCGAAGGAGAGGTGAGGTGTGAAGAGAACGAGCTTTTGTTTTTGTTTCTGATTTTGAGAACTTGGATGAAGTTGGAACTCCAATCAGATTAATAAGCAGGGCTGAAATGAGTCCCAAAAGCATGCTTGGTCCTCCCCCCAAATGGACTGGTTGTCACTTTTGATATTTTTCAAGAGTACAGACTTTTGTTTTCCAGGAAATTGCCATTCTGGCAGTCAAACTGTGAATATTTTA
>NC_048230.1:50923805-51048195 GCF_002007445.2 Ailuropoda melanoleuca | reverse complement strand
AGACACGTCATTGGTCCATGACATTTGGGTTGGAAAGGAAAAGACGCCTTGAAGTATTGGAGACCAGGGCGGGGTGGGGGGCATCTCAGGCTTTGAGCCCCTGTCAGAATCGTCCGTGGGGCTTGCTCACTTTTGTGTGCACTCAGCCTACGGAGTTCTGATTCCAGAGGTGCGGATGGGCTGGGGCCCATAAGAAACTCTGGCTGGACAGAGCGTTCTCATAGAAAAGGTGGGCAAAGGACCCGCCATGGGCTTCCTCATGTGTTCGAAGTCTCGAGAACACTGTAGAGAAGGCCCTTCCTTCTCAAAACCTATTGCAAAGAATCCTACGTTGTGCTGGGCATTTGCAGAGCAGTTTGGTCCTCAGCAGACACACCACTTCCGCCCTGAGTCTGGGGGGGATGATGGGGTCCTTGGCTGGGCGACGGGGTCCCTGACGCCTGCTCTGCAGGGTCTTGTGAAACGTCCCCGGGGCGGTTAACCGAGGCATCGCAGAGGTCTCAGGTCTGTAAGCCCGCAGGTCTCAAGCATCATTTCCATGGTAACCCCACACCAGCAAAGCTCCTGCGGCTTTTGGGTTTTCCCAACTTTGTGACTTGATGGCCCAGGTTGTCACAAGGTCTTTGCCCTTCACAGCTGAACTTGAAAGGGTCCCAGTTCTGACCTCATCACCTCTGAAAAGGAGACTAACCCCTCGGGACCCAGCCAGGGACAAGTTTTTATGGCGTTTCTTCCTTTTTTGTGTTGGCAGAAGCAGTCTTTGGAGGATTCTGAGGCAGCTGGAGGAGGGGATGGACTCATTGTTAACAAACAACTTTTTTTTTTTCTTTTTAACAAGTAACACATTCGTGCTAGTCAGTTTAGGAAATGCAGATAATTAGAAAGGAAAAATCAACACCATCCGTAGCCTACCTCCCAGACATGACCAGAGGCCTTTGGGGTCTCTTGTTGGCCCTGAGTCATGAGCCCGGAAGCGGAGGGATGAGTCCGCAGCTCAGCATTTCAGCCGCACGTTGGTGGTTTTGACCCACGAATCCTGGCAGCTGCTCCTGGTTTGGGGGCCGAAGGAGAGGTGAGGTGTGAAGAGAACGAGCTTTTGTTTTTGTTTCTGATTTTGAGAACTTGGATGAAGTTGGAACTCCAATCAGATTAATAAGCAGGGCTGAAATGAGTCCCAAAAGCATGCTTGGTCCTCCCCCCAAATGGACTGGTTGTCACTTTTGATATTTTTCAAGAGTACAGACTTTTGTTTTCCAGGAAATTGCCATTCTGGCAGTCAAACTGTGAATATTTTAATTTTTTTTTCAATATTGATTTTTATTTCTTTTACAACGTGGTTTCTCAACCTCAGCCCCCTTGACGCGTGGGCCAGATAGTTCTTTCTGTGGGGTTGTCCTGAGCTCTGCCTCCACCCACGAGAGGCCAGCAGAGGCCTCTGGCACCCCACCCCCCATGACAACCGAAAATCATCTATGGAGGAGTCCCTGGGGAACAAAATCACTAGCCCTAGAGAAACCAAAGCACTGTTCTAGAAAGTTCTCAGAAGCAGCACCCTTTTATCTCCACAGAGCCTAAACTATAGTTTGTGATATGGAATTATATGTGATGGTGTTTTTCAAAGGTTCCTACTTAAGAAAATTGTTAATTAAGCAAGAGGGCTAGCAATAATAATATAGCTAATGTTATATTCCTGTGGTTGTGCGTGCTGACATTTTAACATCCGTTGCATTTAATTACAATTAGCATTGCATTACATTTGCTCTTATGTTGCTAATTTTATGTAATAAAATAGGGGGCTTTGGGGAAATTTAAGCTTTTTCTTCTTCTTTTTTTTTAAATCCCAGTTTCCTGACTGAGGATTCCATATCAGATATAAGGAGAGCTTTTCCAAAACACTCGAGAAACAGTTGTTGATGAAGAGAGAAAGCCCTCGACGAATTGCCCCAGCATGTGCCAGATAGGGATGCCCTGCAGGGGACAGTGACTGCCTTTGAGAAGGTTCAGAAATAGGTATTTTATTCATCGAATGGCCAACTGATTTTTATGAAGGTATGCCATGTGCAGAGAGTTTGTAGTGGGATAAGTTCTAATTTCCTACAAATGGAAAGGTGACCTTTGAAGAACGAGGAAGTTTTTTGTTCCCAGATTTGTCTGGGAAAGTCCATATTTAATATGATTTTACAAAAAAGATTTGTCTTGCAGAATCTCATTTGGCCAAACGCAGTAAGTCATCTTGTGAAAAAGCCTTCTGTAGTGTAGTGTGTATGTGTGCTTGTGTGTGCGCACACGCTTACACGTGTGCTTGTGTGTGCGTGCACACCCTTACATGTGTGCGTGTGTGTTTGCGCACACATGCTTACACGTGCAAACCAGGGGTGTGGGCTCTTTCATTTATTATTTCCTACTTCTCTCCAGAAACAAAATTGAGGTGAGGATCCGCAAAGTTTCTTTGACTATGTCACCATAGGAAACAACCCACCTGTCTGGAAAGAGGAAGAGAAGAATGAATGCATTACCTTCCTTCTCCCATCACATAAGTCATGCATTATAAAAATAGCATGTATCGTATTGTGTGGATCGTATGGAGTGCAGAAAATTATACGAAAATCAATCTGTCACCCAAGACGATTCCTATAAAAAGGCTGGTATGTTTCCTGCCGGGCTCTTATTTTTGATTTGCGTGTACATACACATTTTTAACCAAAGGAAGACCATACTTTTTCAGAGTTTTCCCTTCCATTTCACTTTCTGTTGTATCCTGAGCCTTTCCCCCAGAAAATATAATTTGTAGGGACTGATGACAGCCAATGACTGAGGCACACACACAAGGNTCTGTTGTATCCTGAGCCTTTCCCCCAGAAAATATAATTTGTAGGGACTGATGACTGCCAATGACTGAGGCACACTGCCCTGGATGGTTGTGCGAGTTGTGTAATGTGCAAGCCTAGGGCCCGTGATGTAAACGGTCCTGCCTGAAAGAAGGTGCTGCTAATTCTAGACACTTTCAATAACGTACCTATGTGCATACCTGTTGCTCCCAGGGGGCGTGAGAGCGAGACTTACTGCTAAAAGGAACTTTGGGGACAATGAACGTATTCTAAATGGGGTTGGAACGTGTCTGCACGCTCATCCAAATGTGCTAAAAGCTCGCTGAACTGCACACCTATAACAGATGAATTTCATGATATCTTAATTTTACCACAATAAAACTGTTTTTGGTGGAGGGAGACAAAAATCCATCTTCCCAAATAATCAAGAGCCAGAAGAGGGGGGCGCTACTGTTATTCTGGCTTCACAGACCGGAGAGCCAAGGCTCAGAGAGGGTCCGTCACTTCCTTAAGGTCACCTCCCTGCCGTGGGACCAGTAGCCACTAAGCTGTGACCTGCTGTCACTCTGCAACGGGCTCTTCCCAAGTCTGCGGGTCCGGGGCCCTGACATTTGGGGCAGCCCCTCCCTGCTTCCTGTACTCTGAGTCTGTTGTCTGCCAGTCAGTCCGCTCCTGCTCCGCTTCCCAGCCTGGGTGGCAAACACCCAAGCTGACAGAGTGGGTTGAGCAATGGAAAAGCAGGGGGAGCCCCCCCCCCCCCCCCGCCGCTGCCCTTGATCTAAAGCCCTGTGAGGAGAGCCACAGAGCGCCAAGAGTGCAACCCCCATCGGGTCGCGCCTTTCCCCACCGTGCATCTTGGATGAGTTTGATTTATGGCCTGTGTTTGAAGGGATCCTAAAACAATGCAAAGCTTCTGGTGGCCTGTCTGAAAACATGCTCACACACAGTCACCAAACCCAACTCTGAATCACGCTCCAGAGCCGGACAGGGATCTTCAAAGTCCTGTCTTCTGGGTTTCCAGCAAGACACGATTGTGGTTGGGTTGGGAACGAGTGCGGAAAAAATGACTGATTGTTATTTTCGAATGTGGCAATGGTTTTGAGGACAGTTTTGTCATAAAGAGCCCCCTTTGTATTTTTATTTTCATTGTGTTTTCATTCCGTGGGGGCTCATGTGAAGTCGGGCTTCTGACATCCTCAGGAGAGGCTGTGAGAACCCGGGCTTGCAGGCGGATCGCCATCGGTCCGGGGCCGTATCTAGTCAGTGGATGGCTTGTGGGGACCAGAGGAGGGCAGGGGTGTGGACCAGCTGCCTCGGGGCTCAGGAGCAGGCATGGTTGTGGGGCCTCTCCCTCTGCCCAGCCTCCTCCCTCCCCTTCCTCACAGGTGTGACCACCAATCCATCCATCCCCTAATTCTCACGCAGCAGGGTCAAAGGGATAAACCAGCTGCGGGATAATTCAGCGAAAAGAAATGAGCTCCCAGGCCATGAAGGGACAGCGAGGGACCTCGAGTGCATATTGCCAAGTGAAAGAAGTCAGTCTGAAAAGGTGATCTGCTGTATGACTCCAGCTATAGGATATTTTGGACAAGGCAAAATGCAGAGACAATTAGATTAGTGGTTGCAGGGGCTTGGGGGCAGGGGGTGATGAGAAGGGTTAGTAGGGGGCGCACAGGGGATCCGGGGGGAGGGGTAGTGAAGCTGTTCTGTATGATACTGTAAAGGTGCACGCCTGTCATTAGACATGTGTCAAGACCCATAGAATGGACACGACCAAGAGTGAACCCTACTGTACCGTGCAGACTCGAGTTAACAACGATGTGTCTGGATTGGTTCATCAGCTGTAACAAACACAGCTCACTCTTGAGAGCTGGTAATAATAGGGGAGCCTGGGTGCGGGGAGGCAGGGGTACATGGAAACTCTCTGTACTTTCTGTTCAACTATTCAAAAAACCTAAAACTGCTCTAGGAAAGTCTATTAATTAAAAGAAGAATCATACCTCTCCCCCCGAACTTCCAATGGCATCCTTGGACATTTGAAATAAAATCCCAAATCCTTACCTTGTCCTTACAGAGGCTGACGTGGTCTGTGCCTGTCCACCTGTCTGACCTCCTCTCCCACCTAGCTCGGGTTTGCTGGCTTTTAGTCTTGTCATGCTGACCTCCGTTATATCCCCGAGCAGGTCTAACTCTTCGCCACCTCAGGGCATTTGCACACATGCCGGGCCTTCTGCCTCCGATGACTGCTGGTCCCCGTTTCCCAGGTTGAAACTTTATGGCAAAAAACCTCCCTAATCTCATCATTTAAAGGAGGTTTCTCCTGGAGATTTCTACCACTGAGCCTTTCTGGCTTCATCCTCAATGGTTTTTGAAAGCTGTTACTATTTCCTTTATATGGTTACTTGTTTTACTTGGTTACTCATTGTTCTGCCATTCTCCCCCACTCAAAGGCAAGACAGGAGATGTAAATGAGGGCAGGAAGTTTTGTCTGGTTATTGATGTATCTCTTGTGCTTGGAATTATGTCTGGCACACAGTAGACAGTTAATAAATGACTGGATAAATGTACATTTACTGACACCTACTGTATCTGTTGGGGTGTACTGCATAAAAATCCCCAGAATTTTAGGTCTTTTAAGTTGAAAGTGTTCTAGGGCATAGAATTAGGAAGCTTGAAATTTGTAGACAGGCCAACAAACAAAACCACCACGGATTCTTAATCTCCATCATGCCAGCCCACCTCACCCCTACCCCTACCCCCTGCCCCACCTCCCCCACAGCGCCCTCGCTTCCTTAGCACACCCCGTTTGAACGGCCCCTATACATCCACCATGCTCGTTGAGCGTCAAGGCAGACAGGCTGAGACTGGAGTCCCAAGTCTAAGGTTTACTGGCTGTATGACCAACTTTGGATTTTTTACTTGTAGAAAGGGATAATCATAGGACTGACCCTCAGGCTCTTGGGAAGATTACATAAAATAACATGCCAGACAGGGTTCAGGGCAGTGAGTGGGAGAGGCTAGGACCCTGCCCCTGTGAAGGTACCATCGGTGTTGAGGATGGGGGTATTAAGCTAATGAACAGAGCCCAGAGGAAGTGAGGGTAACTGGAGTGGAAACGGGGTGGCAAGGGTGGTCAGGTAAAAAAGCACCATGCGAGCTGAACCCGAATGAGGGGAGGGAAGGAGCCATGTGAAGATCTGGGGAGACTGTTCCAGGTGCAGGAACAGCAAATACAAAGTTTCTGAAGTGGAAGCAGGCTGGGAAAAAAGGGAAGCAGATGGATAAAAGGGTCAAAATAGGGTAGCTCTCAGTAATTGCTGTTATTATTAAAATTGAAACAGGGCAAAAGAGTCTATTTTTTTCACATTTTACCCCTCCTTCACTGTCCCTTAAAGCTCTCCTGTATCCACTAAGACTTATGGGTAATCTTACTTATCTATGATTCAAAAAGTCTCATAATTTAATAACTGAGGCTCTGTGTTAGTCACTGCTGTGTAACAAATGACCCCACAACTTAGTGGCTTTGGTCAACAATGAATATTCACGATCTCACACAGCTTTTCTGGCCCCAGAATTTGGGAGCACCTTAGCTGGGTGGTTCTGGCTGAGCATCTGTCATCCGGTTTCAGTTGCGACGTCAGCTGGGGCTGCATCATCTGAAGGTTTGATTGGGGCTGGAGGAGGATGCATTTCTCAGGTGGCACAGTGCCATGGATGCCAAGCTGGTGTTGTCTCTTGGCAGGAGGCCTCAGCTTCTCTCCATGGTGTCTCCATGGAGATGTTTGTGCAACCTCACAACATGGCAGCTGCTTTCTCCCAGAGCAAGTGATCGGAGAGAATAAGGTGAAGCTGTGATGCCTCTTATGACCTCGCCTTGGAAGTCACAAACTCTCACAGTACTCTGCCGGTCACACAGGCCAGTTGTGATTCCGCGTGAGGGGACACAGGAGGCAAGGATCCCTGGGAGCCATCTTGGAGGCTGGCCACCATGAGCATTCCCCCAGTCAGATGCACTGAGTTCATTTTCTCCCTGAGTGGCTCAGAATCCATCAATCCTGAGTGGTGAAAGTCATGGCTTGTCTTTCAGTTTTGATCATTTTCCCCTTGTTTTTCTCATCTCAAACAGTTTTTCCGTGCATAGTGGGAACTTCACTGTTTAAATTCCGACCTCTGATATCACCTGAGAGACCAACGCACGCTGATTTAGTCCCTGTGACAACAAGATAGAAATTTGTAACTAAAGTGGGAAGTGAAGGAAATTAATTTGTCTGGCAAAAGGCTGTAAAGTAATTCTACTGCCAGACACAGAATCTGCCATGGGAAAACAGATGGGAATATCATGTAAATATAACCAATGCCAAGAAGAATCAGGAAAGGCAACTTGTAGCTCTTTAAATGGTTTTCTAAAATATTTTTTTGTTGAGGCTACACAGAATGCCAAAACAAGTGAGGGGGTGTGAGGCATTCCGTCACCCCCATCTGCGTGTGCAGACACAGCCAAAAACAAGGTGTGACTGTTGGAAATCATGTTTGGGAATCATTCGGTGGTTTCCCAATTGATGGGCACAGAAGGCAATCCACGGAACCCGGAGAACTTGGGGTTCCCCACAAACTGACGCTGCTTTGCCTTGCGAGGCTGTGCGCATGAATCGGCCAGCTTTCAGGTGACAGACCTGTCCTTGCTCTTTCCATACCTTTGCAGCGGCCCACCAGAAGTAAAGGGCTTTAGAAATAGCAGCATCCGCATTTGGGAGACTTTACTAGGGGCAAATGTGCCGTGGGTAATTAAGTTGGGTCCAGTGTCGGTGTGTGTAGGAAAATGTTCCTAACATGCACCGTGTTTGCAGGATATCTTCATAAGAAGAGAGAAATGACCGCATTTTAGGAGCCTGTCCACCAAACACTGCAATACACAGGAAGAGGTGACAATAGTGATGAGATTTGGGCTAAACTGGGAATATTTAGCCTATTAATCTGCAGTAGGAGGTAACTCTTCATTTAACACAGAAGGAGAATGTATGGGCTCGTCAGAGGTCCAACTTGAGTCGGGCCAGAGGGGCAGGGGGAGGGGCGGCGGGGTGGGGCTCCTGAAGCACAACATTAGGCATGAGTCAGTGTTTCCAGCGGAAGGAGACAAGTCTTATTTCCCCCTTTATGGCGATGCGGCAGTGGAGGTACAAGCCGCACCCCCAGCTCTGCCACCCGATGGGGGATTCCCTCTTCCCGGGACAACCGTCACCATACACAACTCCCCCCCACCCCCATATCACCGAGTCAGATGTAGTCATTAACTATTTGCACATGTCAGAAAACAAGCTCAAGGGAAAAGTGATAATGGGCGATGTGCCGGGTGCCTGACACAGAATCCTGTGATTCTGTAACGACGACAATGAATAACTGAGATCTGAGCCCAGGCTCTGCCAAGCTCCTGGACTCCCTCATCTCGGCCTCACCACTGCACGCGGCAGCTGTATCACATTCCCATTTTACAGATGCGGAAACTGAGGCCCTGAAAAGCTAAGGAAAGCTAAGCAACTTGTCCACATTGGCATCAGCCGTAAGTGGCAGAGCTGGGACATTCGTTGAGAAGAGGGTCTGCCTGTGAAGATCACGGAGCCCTGCCTGGACTCTGCCTGGCTTCAGTACGTCCTGATACGGGACCCTCCAGGGGGTTACCCGTCCCGGCTTCCTGCGTCAAACTCCTCTCAAAAGGCACCTGCAGCAACTGGCTGGGAGTATTTTAAGTTAACAGCTTTGCTGGGTAGTTTGGCAACATCTGTTTCTGCATCGACAGATCCCTGCAGGTGTCTAGAGAATATTGTTCCCTAGACCCAGCAATAGTGCCCTTCAGATGTCCCCGGGACCAGACGTGACAATGAAACATGCAAGGTTATTCACGGCAGCATGACTTTTAACAGCAAGCGGGTAGGAACAACCCATATGCCCATGAGCGTGCTGAAATGAGGTCACAAATGATGGGCATCGGCACAGTGCCGTGCTATGCTGCTCTAAAAAAGAACGGGCATGTTCTCTCTGTACCGATTGGAAAGATTGCTGAGATATATCGAGCACAAAAGCAAGACACAGAATGGTGTGGACAAGACGCAGCCCTTTGTACCACGGGAAACGAGAACATAAACGCACCGATCTGTAAGAAACAGAAGCGATCTCAAGATGCTTTCCTGGAACTCAGGCACAGGGGTTGGTGTGTCTCCGGGGAAGGGGGCGGAGACCCTGGGGGGTCAGGGGCGGAGAGGGGCTGACGTTTCCCCGTATAACCTATTGCACCACATCTGAGGCTTCGTTGCGGGTACATATGCTATCAGCAGATATTTGTGCGGTATTTGCTGTTGTTTAGAAAAGACAAAACACAGAAACATCTCAGGAGACTAGGAGAGCTGTTTCTTTAAGCACTTCAGGTGTGGGTTTGCTGTGCCCCATTTCTGGAGGGGCTTCGGCCTTCATTTAGATCAAATGTCTGCCTTTCCTCCAATGTCCCTCCGATGTCCCTCCGAGGGCAGCCCGGCTTCCACTCCGTTGACCCGTGCATTCCCAGAGCCTGCCAGCTGCCAAAGCCACTGTGCTGAGCCACTCCGCGACCCTGGGGCGCCTCTGGGAAGGGTCAGTGCTCACTGCAGTGACGGTCCCCGTTGCACTGGTGTCCACAGTCATTAAAAAAAACGTCCTCACGGGCTGCTGCCCTCCCAGCCAGCCGTGGTCTGTGCAGACAGTGAGCACAGGGCTCTCGCTAGGCATGACACACCAATTTGGGACAGTCTTGAACAGCCCCAGGCAGGCTGCATGTGTCCTTTGCAGCCGACCTCCCCTCCTCTGCACGGCTGTTCTCCTGGGCGGTCTTTGGATGGAAGAGCAAAAGCACGACTGCCAGGAAAGACGCCTCACCGTCGGCACTGATACTCACGGGGCCACAGTGCCGGATGGGGAGTGGCTGTCCAGGAACCATCCTCACCACCAAGACCCCGGAGCACGGGCCCCTCTGTGCCCCGCTCAGCTTCGCCTCATTTGGCCCCATTCCCCTGTTTCTTTATGTTTCAGGACTCAGCAATGGCAAAGGTCAGCAACGTGCTGAGGGCTTTACGTGCCTTCTCTCTTTGTACCTATGAAATGACCGTGACACATAGGTTGTCTCAAACCTGTGAGCCTCATGGAAACCAAAAGTGCCAGGAAAGCAGAAAACGTGGCCAAATTCCTACAGAGGAGGGCTGAGGGGTGGAGTCGGGGTTCAGAGCTAGGTCTCCCAGGTCACCACCCCACTCCTGGGCACTCAGGAGACATCACTCATGGTTCTAGGACACTTTCCTCTCAGCCGGGATATGCCCTTGAAACTCAAGAGAAAGTGTTAGGCAGTCACCAGCCATCAGTAAGACCCTGGGCGGCATGAGGGCAGGGACCCAGTATGGTTCAAGGCGACGCTGTGTCCCCAGCACCTGCCACCGTGGAGGGCGCTTGGCAACTATTCACGGAAGGCCGGGTGCGAGGGAGGGAGGTCCTGTGGCCTGTGGCCGAGAAGGTGCCGGTGACCGTCGCACAGCTACCCCGCCTGCTTTGGGCATAGCTGTTGTCAGGTGACTGACTCTCCCCATGAAGCCGGAGCAGAGGTGAGGAGGGTCGCTTGGGGGCCCAGGCTTCTGAGCAGGTGGCACTCTCTCTCCTTCTTCTGCTGGCAGCACGCAGATGGCTGCATCTTCCTCGTGGACCGTGCCGCCACAGGAGAGCGTCCTGGATGGACCCCATGTCCCTACGTCAAGTAGAGCCACCCTCCCCCCAGGAGTAACCACCCTGGGTGTTCCATGCCCAAGATGTAGAGGGAGGGAGAGGCCTGCCTCTTCCCGCATCTCCAGGCGAGCCAGCATCCCAGCGGCTGGGGGAGGGGCGGGCCATCTGCAGAGGGATTCTGGGCAGGGGCCTGGGGGCATCTGCTCCCAGGGCTGGCGGGAGTCAGCTGCAGGGGGAGGGGTGGGAGGGAAGGGATTGTCCCCAGAGATGGTGCAGGGGGGCCGGCCACTTGCTGGGTACGGTGAGCACGCCCTCTCAGATGGCCCAGAGGGAGGGGGTCTCCGCGCTGCAGTTCCATGGATAGTGAGGCTTCAGAGGATGAAGGGATGTTTGCAAGGGCAGAGCGGGAGGCGGCGTGCAGGCCCAGGTCACCGCGCAGGCGCAGGTTGCCGCAGAGTCCCAGGGCCCGACGCAGGAGAGCAGAGAAGGGCCGGGTGTCCATCTCTCAGCACCTAGACGTTTCCACACAGGCATCGCCTGGCCTGTGTCTCCAGGTGCGGCCCCGCCAGGAGAGCAGCCGGCAGAGCAGCCGGTCTGGCCAGGGAGCCACCCAGGGGTGCAGACAGGGCGCGGCCTCCAGCGGCGGGTCCTCAGCCCCTGCCCTGCAGCTCCCGCCGGGCAGTGCTCTGACTCAGCTGTTGCCCAGCCTCCCGGGTTGCTGAGTTTGCACAATCGGTGGCCCCGGCCTGCTGCTTCTGCAGCTGGGATGCCTGGTTCTCTCCTGCTGGAGAAAGAGGGGTTGTGTAAGTCCGCGTGAGAAACGCACTGGCCAGACGGGTCCCCTCCAAACTGCGAAGTCTAGTGCTGAGAGAGGACTCCGAGGTACTTAGGACTTAGTACTCCTGCTCAGGGGCCTGCCTGAGCTCACGTCCTAGGCCCACTCGCCCACTCACGACCAGCGAAAGGGCCTAAGGCAAGTCACTTACCCTCCATGCCTGGCGGTGATCACAGGCTCTTCCTTATAGAGGCTGTGGAAGAATTAAGTGAGATAATGCATGAAAATGCTTCATACATACCAAGAACTCAGGGCATTTTTATAATCACGAGGTTTCCTGTCTCAGCTCTCATCCCTTGGCCAGCAAAGACGAGGACTGACCCCCCAACTATAAAAAAAAAAATGGGAGACTCACTGTGTGCCCGCTTTTGTTCACAGTCCTCGGATCATCGCTCCTCGTGTTCTGTCCAGCATCCAGTTCTTACTAGAAGCCAAGGGGGGTGGGATTTGGAGATCAGAGACGCGAAGCCATGTGCCCGCCGCTGCCCAGCCACAACGTGCAGCAGCCGAGGGGCCGGGAGTCCCGCTCCAGCTCCTGGCTGCCTCTCCCCTCACGTTTGGTTCTTCGCTTATCGTGGGGATATTTGCTGAGTGCCCACGTCATGCCAGGCGCTGCACATGGTCCTGGTGACACAGCCACGAACTGCTTCGACTGTCCCTGCGCTCAGGGTGCTTGCGTTCTGGTCACAAAGTCAGATGACAGGCAGGAGAACAGCCCAGTCAATGGGGTCCTTGCGGGTGGTGACAGGGGCTGGGACCGGTCAGCAGGAGGATGGCGATGAGGAGGGAGCTGCTTGGACTGGGCGGTCCAGGTGGTCCGGGTTCCATGTGCGAGGAAGCAGGAATGACGTGAAGGGCTGTGCGTGGGGATTTCTGGAGAAAAGCCTTCCTGGCAGAACCACAGCAAGAATGCAGACCTGGACGAGGGAGCGAGCCTGGCTTGTGTCGGGTTAACAGGGGGAAGCCCGTGCGTGCGTGCGTGTGTGCGTGTGTGTGGGGGGGAAGCAAAGCCCCCCAGAGCAGAGCAGTGGCGTCCGCTTCCCCTCTGTCCTCACCGCTCACCCAGCGCTTCCCTGTGCTCCCCACCCCGCCCCTGGCTGCACAGGACCCCAGGGACCACTTGTACAGACCCCAAAGGAACCCTCAGGAGCTCAGAAAATCCCATGGCCAGTCCCTGAGCTCCTCCCTCCTTCCTTAGCTGCAGGGCAGGTTGAGAAAATTAAATATGTAGGGACTGAATATTCTTTAAAGCTCTTTCCATTTGCAAATAAGTATAATCCTAACAATAACACTTTAAAGTAGTTTAATTATTATTTAAATAAATTTTAAGTACTTATTTAACTAAATAAATTTAAATATTATTTAATTAAATTATTATTTGATTACAGTTTTATTATTATTATTTAGAGGGGGAGGGGCAGCAGGAGAAGCAGAGGGAGAAAATCTCCGTGCCCAACGTGGAGCCTGAGGCAAGGCTTGATCCCACAACCCTGAGATCATGACTTGAGCTGAAATCCAGAGTCAGATGCTTAACCACCCAGGTGCCCCGAAATAGGCATTGGTGGTGTTAGTAGTAGTATCGTCATCAGCCCTATTTAACGAATGAGGAAACTGACTCAGAGGCGCTAAGTGACTTGTCCAGGGTCACACAGCTAGAAAACTACTGGAATTAGAACTCTGGCTGCTTCTACCAGTGCTCTTTAGTGGCTTGTTCCACAGCGTCCTTGTGTGGGACGCACTCCTACGTCTGCGATAATAGACTTACTGCCTTAGAAAGCCACGCGAGAGTTCGATCTCACTCCACCTTAGTTTTTGTTACGACTTCAAGCACTACGTGGCCCGCAGCCTGACCCTGGGCTCTCAGAGCCGGGTGCTGAAACTATGGCCCAAGGACCCATCCTGCCCTCTGCCCGTTTTTGGAAATCCATTTTTGCGGAAGCCAGCCACACCCCTCCGGTCGCGGATTACCCACAGCTGTTTTCCTGCAATGGGGGCAGAGCTGTGTTGCCATGACCCAGACCACATGGCCTTCAAAGCTTAGAATATTTACAATCGGGTCCTTTACAGAAAAGGTTGCGGATCCTTGGCACAGAGAAACTGCTCCTAGCATCCCTGTCTCTGGCGGGGGGACTTTGGAAGGACACCTCGACTCTACAGGCCCAGCCCTGGATAGAGCACAAAGCAGGCCCTTAAAGCGGGTCATTCTGCCCTGGCTTGGAACACATGGCACTTCCCCGAGCAGAGCTGCCACCACCCTGGGGGGCCTGGCCGTGCCTCCCTCTCTCCCCTCCCGGATCAGCGGGCACGTATGTGCATCTGGGGCTGAGAGCACCGTGCGCAGCGGAAGCCCCTTCTGCATGTGGCGCCCGCAGTTGTCAGACTTGAAAACGAAAACCCAGGGCACCCAGCGACTTCGAATTGCAGATCGAAAACAAGTTTTGAGTATAAATAAGGATGCCCCAAATATTACGCGGAACGTTCTTACACTAAAAAATGATTCTAAAATTACCGATATTCTGAAGTTATTATACTAAATACCAAGTTTATTATCCCCAAATCTTCAGTGTAAGTATGCCCCAAAGAGTGCAGGGACTTTTTTTTATGCTTGAAAAAAAATGATCCTTCGTTTATCTGAAATTCAAATTGAAGTGGCTTCTTGCGTTTTGTTTGGGAACGCTACAAGGGGGTGAATTTGGAGGCAGAGGCTCAGACCTGCAGGGACCTCATGACTGCCAGACATGTGGATTTGTCCCCGTGGCAGAGGAGGGAATCGCAGCCCCAGGGAGCCTTCCAAGACCCTTCCCCAGATGGTTTTAAAGCAGGAAACCCTCCCAGTTCTTGAACAAAGGTGAACTTCTTTTCTCCAAGTGGGCATCCCCAAATTTAATCCTGGAACACAGAGTCTATAGCTTTCAGGCAGCAGGAAACTATTTATGGGTTGAAAGTGTGGGTTTCTGTTTCTTTTTTAATTGTTATGGTTGTTTTGTGTTGAGGCTTTGCGAGCTGAGACATGGCTTTCCCGTAAGCTCCCTTGCCGCCGCCCCCTCTCTGTCTCTCTGGCTCACTCTCTGTGGCTCTCCCTGTCTCTCTCTGTTATGTTGCTTGCTGAGGGAGCAGCGCAGAAGATAAGATGTCTTTTGACAGGTGACAAGATGCGACCAACGTCATGGCAGGCTTGGGCACTAATCTGGGTGGCAGAAGGAAGGAGCCATGGGCTTAGCAATGTTCGGTGGCCCAATCAAAGCAGAGGTGTGGCAAAGGGATTTCTGCTTACCTGGGTTTCAAAAGCAATTCTTAGGGGGCACTGTTCTCCATAAAGGCCCAGTGAAGCATCATCAGTGTCCGAACTGGCCTGAGCAGGCAGCATCCGGGTCCCCCCTCCAGCGTTGGGAGCCTGGGTTTTGTCACTGCTTTTAGGCATACTGGTGACAGCAGCCCTGCAGGGTGGCCACTGGACCAAGTGCCTGGCCTCTGTCCTTACCGTGTAGAACTGGAGGCCGGGGGAGGCCACGTGACTGATGCTCAAGGTCACGCGGCTGATGCGAAGCAGAGCTTCGAGCTGGACCCCAGTGGGACCCCCAACCTTACGCCCCGTCCATGATTCTGTCCCCGTGGAAACCTTGCCTGCCTCAGGCATTATGATGTCCCCCTGCTCAGGAGTCCTTCTGCTCTTCTAGTCCCAGCCGCACGACTCAGCACCCAATTCTGTGTTTCCACAGTTACTCTGGATCTTTCTCTGGGAGGGCTCTTTTACCACAGGTTGGGGGGGGCAGGGGTAGCGCATGTAAAGCGGTGAGCCAGCGGTGACCCCGGGCTGGGGTCGCGATCACCGTGCAAGGCCCTTTGCCCCCCTGTGGCACTGCACGCAACATCAATAAGGCTCGGCTTTTGTCACCATTATTGAAAACGCCCGGTGCCAGCAAGGGAAAGTGCCTGTTAGGTGCTCAGTAACCAGTAGCTTGAAAAATGTCCACCCCCTCCCCCTGGCTAGTCTCGGAGACCATCGTGGAGACCCCGGGACAGTCAGACCCCCTGGGGCCTGTCTGAACGCTGACGCCTATGGTGCCTCTTTAGACAGTATACACCGAGCGGGCATCTCTGGCTCTCCTAGGGGCTTTGGGAGGGAAAAGAGGCACCAGGCAGAAGAATCCAGACCTGCTAGGGGAGCACAGATTTAGAGCCACCATGGTTCCAGAACCTCAGCAGTCCCATCTCTGCTGCGTGGCCCAGCCCACCTCAGGACAGGCTGCCCCAACCCAACTCAAGGGAAATTGGGGGTCTGTTTCCACCCTGCCAGCTCCCTGGGCCTTTCCAGGAGCTGGAGAGCCCTGCGCTTTGCAAGTCAGAAGAAGAAATCCTGTGCTGGCTTTGAGAAGTAGTCGAGAAGAAGAGGGGACTGTTTTCTGGGTGGCCCCCAGCACTCGGTGCTGGGTTTGAGCTTTGCTTTTCTCCTCTTCTTCTCTTCCAAGCCAGCTTTCCAATCCTACTCCAGAAAAAGGAGCTCCAGGAAAACTTCAAGGGTGACAAGCAGCAAGTTGGGGCCAGAAGGGTACTTTTTACAGGGACCTCCCTTATCAGAAAAACCCAGGACACTGTTGAGAAATGCAGACTCCAGGGTTCACCCCAGAGTTTGCCAGTGAAAACCTCTAGGCTCCGGTCTGGGACCACATTCTTACAGAACTCCCTCCCTGATGGCAACTCACAGTTAGAGATGCAAGGCAAGGACTGGTGATTTTTCAAGATGTGACCCTTCCCATCTTAACACAGTTTAAAACCTCTTGTTGGCTTCCCAGTGCTTTTAGGGGGGAGGCCAGTGCCTTTAGCATGGCTCATTGGATGGCATCCTCCCTGTGTTTCATGCCTACATCATTTGCCTGCCACACCACCCTGTCCTCGGCTGCATCCTCCATTCCTGCCCCAGGACCTTTGCACTGACCATCTCTGCTCTCTAAACTCTAACCCCAGGGAAACTCTCCAGGGTCCTTGGACTAGTTCAGCTACCAAAGTTCCCCCCTCTAGGTCATGTGCCCCTCCTTTGGCCACTTCTCTCAGAAGTCAGACACCCTCATCTCTAGATGATTTCTTAATGTCCTCAGCTGCTCTGGAACTGGGAGCTCCCTGAGGGTAGGGCCTGGAGCTGTCCCATTCAGTTTGGCACCCCTGGCTCCAGGCGTGGGGCCAGGGCATTTCCTGGTTCCGAGCCGAGATCTGGAGGCCCCCGGAGTGCTCCCGCTCCAGGATTTGGACAGCAAATCACAAAAGCTCCCTGGACCTCTGTCTCTGTGACGTGATAGAGCTCACAGTGTCCCTGTCCCGAAGGGCTGCTTTGAGGCTGTAGTGAACCAGGACCTACTACTCCCTAGGCACGGTGTCTGGCATTCACTGGACACATACTTACTGAGTACCTACTATGTGCAGAGCATGGCACCCGTGAAGCTACACTGAGAACAAAGCCGACAAAGACCCTCTTCACTGGTGGAGACGGTCTGTGGATAGATCCAGAGGAGAACACCGAGCATCGAGAGGCAGGCTGTGCTCAGTGGTTCACTGTGGGCAAGCGCATGGCAGAGGACTGACCTCTTCAAAGGTCAGTTTTCTCACCTGTAAAATGGGCACGATAGGAGAACAGGCTTCATGGGGTAGGTCAGTGGGAATATTCAGGGGGTGGAGAGCTGTGGGTCCCTTGCAGTCGTGTGTAAGGGTGTGCGGTAATTGTTAGGACAAATACAGCAAGAGAACAGGGTGGAGAATGGGAGGGTGCTGTGCGTGCTCCTTTAGGAAGCAGGGATGGGAAACACTTCCCGGGGGAGGGGATGAGGGGCAAGAAGGGAGCCATGTGGATATTCAAGGCCAGTGCGGCTGGAATGTGGCTAGCAAGGCGAAAGCTGGAGAAGGACAGATGCTGGGCGGCAGGTGTCTGTGGGCCTTGACTTTCGTTCCACATGAGGGAGGGGAAGCTACCTGTGAGCAGGAGTGTGACAAGGTCTGGTTCACCTGGAGGGCTGGTTCACGTCGAGGTTGCTGTTTGAGGAAGGCGCTGGGGGGCCAGGGCCCAAACAGGGAGAGCCGCTGGGAGGCGGAGGGGTCCAATGAGACATGATAGGGTCTTAGAGAGGGTTAGGGATGGTGGAAGTGATGGGAGGGGGCCAGATTCCGGGCACCCTTTGAAGACGCAGCCCCTGAGCATGCCCGGCAGCCCCGAGGGGCACAGGAAAGGGCGAGGCATGAGGTAAAAGTAGCCATTTCCTTAGACGGGAGTGGGCACAGACAGAATACCCTGCCGTCGGTCCTTATCCCGGAGCGTCTCACTACAGTGATCGTGGCAGAGCGATCCGCACAGGGCTCTACGCCGGCCAGCCCCAGGCTCACTGCGTAGGTCAAATCGGCCCTCAGAAAGGTAAAGGCTTTTAGACTGAATAAAACCCATCAAGCAAGCGTAAGTACGATTTGCCCCATAAAGGAGGAATCACTTGTGCCCATACCTGCCGAAAACTCCGCTTTCTTGGCAAGTGCTGAAAGCCGTCCGTTGTCCAGGGCTGTGTCCTGTGACTCCCGCCCTCTTATCATTTCCTCAAGTCATGCATATTCTAAAGCAATTCGAAGAGCAGCTCTTTTTCCCACCGCCCAGTTCATGTTCATACCTAATGGATTCCAAGGACAATGCAAACAGGGTGGGTCACCTGGTGTTTGGAATTCTCCCTATAAACGCCCCCCACCCCCGCTTTCGGGATGGGGCTATCCTAGAGCACAGGTGTATATACAGGTATGTGTAAACCCAACGGAATATCTTCCTGGCATTCTCTCCAGGCCCTGTTTGAGATGAAGTTTCTTTGATAAACGTATTCTAAATATCACAGAAGAATAAAAGGCAATTGACCACACACATACACACACACACACACACAATCAAAAGGTAGAGACTCTTTGTAGATCGTAATGAAGGCCCTGGGGGAAGCGGGGAGGCAGAGCAGAGGTCCCACCCCAAGAGGGCTGCAGCCTTGGTGTTTCTAATTGGTAGGCACAGCACATTGTGCTTTTGCGGGATTCCCTCAAATTGTAAACATTTTTTTAAGTAGGCACCCAGTGCGGAGGCCAACATATGTCTTGAACTCACAACCCTGAGATCGTGACCTGAGCTGAGATCAAGAGTCAGCCTCTGAGCCGACTGAGTCACCCAGTGCCCCCAACTGTAGACGTTTCTTCTGAAACTGTTCATAGTGATAAGATACAACAGACAAGAATGAATGATACCTGGTAGATGCCAATAGGCACCACTACCATCGTCTGTGGTCGTGCCAGCCAGCTCCGCACTCCTCATCCGAGCTGGCTCTGAGACCCACGAGAGCTCGTGCGGGACCTGTGTTTATGTTCCCCAGCCCAGACGCACATCGAGGCAGGAACCCTTCCTTCCCTGCCACACGTATCCCCTCAAAATCTCCTCCCGACTGCCCCAGGCCCTGGGGTAGCCCAGAAGCCCTCCTCCTGAAACCTCTACACAACATCTCGTTCAAGTTCAAAACCCACCCCCTGTCATTTATAATCATTTGGCAAGTTTCATTTAAAATGAAAATCCATTTAATGAAATATTTCCGTTTAAATACCAGCACATTAGATTTGCAAAAATGTACCCATCTTGAATATATTTAAGCAAAAATCAATAAAGGTTAATAGCATATTGCTAGAGCATCACCGTGACAGAAAGCCAAATAATTCCTTTTGTAATTGAATAGTATCACTGGAGTGTGGGAGGAAATCAACAGTGACATTTCTACCATATCTTTTCAAATGGTGTGTGAAATTCAACCACTGGGCTGTGATAGCCACATACAATTCAAATTTGACTAATTAGGTGGACGGTGCAATTTTCCATTTTTTAATAGGAAAGGGGGTGGCAAGGCAATTTTGAGAGGATTGGGGCCAAAACAGGCGGGGGTGGCATCATGTGAAGATAACAAAGTCTTTAACAACAATGTAATTAAAAAAAAAAAAAGGATTTAATTGGAATCTATTAGGAGACAAGCCAGCTGGTTTGAAGGACAAGATTAAAAATATTTCATTAATGCACATGTGACTCTGGGAAGAGATGCTCCAGGAATTTATCATCTTCCCGAGTTACTTAGTCCAGAAGAAAGGGCACCCATAGGATGTCAGGACTCAAGAGATGATGTTGTTCTTCCTAGTGTCTGTTATTGGGTCCTCCCCTCCCCCCAGCCCCCCACCATGGTGATGGATATGTGGACCATTCTTGCTGTAGCACATCACTTTCCTCTCTTCTTTATTAGCACCTCAAATGTTCTTGGGGAAACCACACCTCCTCTCCTCTTAGCCCAGCATCTTGAGTCAAGAGGTATCCCAATGCCTGCTTCAGGATGGGTTCTGATTGGCTAAAACCAGTGGTCATGTTCCACCCCCAGGCCCCAGAGATTGGTTCAGCGGATGCGCGCATCACCAAATCCACGTCAAAAAGGATAGGAAGAGCGCCTGCCCTTCCTTGCTCTGTCAGCTGGAAGGACCTAGAAGGGACAACACTCCAGTAGCAGCAAGTACACCTAGAGGCCAGATCTTCGTTTCTAAAACCCATTCTCCAAAAAAAGGAACCGGGGCTCCCTGGAGAAATGGCTGATCTCGGACTTGGGGCAGGAAACAGAGAAGACAATCCTGGAGCATCCTGGAGTGTCAGAGAGCAAGGGACCAATAAGAAAGCCCACCCACAGTAATGCGTGTAAAGGACACAGAGGCGCGAACTGGAAAAGCTGCCAGCTGCTCAGGCTGGGACAATTTCAGCAGAAAAATCAAGGAGTGCTGGATGGGAGCCCTTGGGTGGCTCAGTCGTTAAGTGTCTGCTCTCGGCTCAGGGCGTGATCCCGGGGTCCTGGGATCGAGCCCCACGTGAGGCTCTTCTGCTGGGAGCCTGCTTCTTCCTCTCCCACTCCCCCTGCTTGTGTTCCCTCTCTCGCTGGCTGGCTGTCTCTCTGTCAAATAAATAAAATAAATCTTAAAAAAAAAAAAAGGGAGTGCTGGATGATACCGAAAGTATAAAATAAGCGTGATCCGTACTGATATAAATGAGTGGTAGAATGATGAATAAATAAATAAAAACATAAAAGTTTATGTGGATCCTACAGGCTCGGTGAGGTGGAACACAGCCCCAACTTCTTAAGAGGGGGCTGCACTTCGTGACTTCCTTCCGAAGAGCGCATAATGGGGGGGGGTGACTTTACAGCCTTGGCAAACTTGGCCTCAGGCAGGTGATGTCAGCATCAACGATGATAAATCACATCGGTAGTATAGACCATTGATATGATGGGATGGGGTCTTCTTCCCCCAAAACCATGGCCCCAGGATATTCATGAGGAAACATCAGACAAATCCGAATTGAAGGGTAGTCTGTAGACTACCAGAGCCGCGCTCTTCCAAACTGTCAAGGTCACCGACATCGAGGAGAGTCCAGGAAACTGTCACAGCCACGAGGAGCCTAAGAAGACATGACACTAAACGTCATGTCGTGTTCTGGATGGGATCCTGGGCCAGAAGAAGAACAGTAGGTAAAAGCCAGGGAAATCTGAATAAACTTTAAGCTTTAGTTAATCATGATGTATCAATAGTGGCTATTAATTGTGACAAATGTACCACCCTCATTTAAGATGCTAATAATAGAAGGAAACGGGTGTGGGGTATATGAGAACTCCCTGTAGTATCTTTGTAATTTTTTTCTGTAAATCTGAAACTACTTTAAATAAGAAAATATTATTTTAAAAATCTGATATGAAGTGATATTCATTGGATCTTCTGGGAAAATAAAGCTCCCTTGTGCAGGAGTGTAAGGATATGTAGAGTGTAATTACACGGCATTTAAAACTGAGCGCGCCATTTTGGTACCAAAGAGGGGAAGACTGGAGCTGCTAACTGTTGCTAGGTACAGTGGGGACAAGCTCACACCGCAGAACAAAGAAAGAAGAGGTCACAAGGAATAAAGTCCTTGGTGATATGGTATGAGCCACTGGATCAAGCCTTGCCTGAAACTAACTTAGCTCTTGACTTCTCATATTCTGAGCCAGTGAATAAATCCCTTTATTGTTTAAGTGGGCCTTTTGTCAATTGGAACATCATGATTATGCATCACTGAGAATTAGTCCCCATCTCCTTTGGTCTACTCAGTGACCCCCAACTTCTGAACTCACACATTCTGTTGTGTTTGGGCTGCAAATTAATTGCTAACGAAGTCTGAGTAGTGTATGCTTTGGGGATACTTCTCCCCTGTTTCCAAGGGCAGAGAGAATAAGCTGTTTGGCTCGGGGGGGGTGGTTACAGGGATCCTGGGTTGGTTTTCAGTTCCCACCAAATAATCTCTCTCTTCAGTGGAGAAGCTGTTGCCAGGGGATTATTTCTGGAACATTCTTCTGACTGAGCAGGGACTTGAGCTCATTACTTCTCAGTTTTATGTGGCTTGTGGCAATTTGTTGTTTTATTTAGGAATGGCGGGGGTGGGGTGCGGCTGCGGTTTGGGTTTTCTTATATACTCTAGACTTCACTGGAAGGTCACCTCCCGGCTCCACCCCACCACTCATTGTGATGTTCCTATTTGTTCTATTTTAAAAGCTTTTCATGTAGATTATTTAACTTGGCAAAACTTCAGAAATGGAAGCCCATTTGTGTAAATAAACAACCAAACTTTTCTAAATTGTCCCCAGGGAAGGGACCATCTCTTCATCATCTCTTTTCCCAATATCCGCGCTCCCCATGCCAGGCAGCGCGAACCAGGCCAGGCAACACATGAGCGAGTCTGTCCCTGGGTCCACGGGGGAGGGAGCCATGTCTAAGGGAAGCCGCCCCGGATTCAGGCTGGCTCCAGAGCATGCTCTTCTCTGCTTTCCTCTCCACCAGCCCAACCACCAGGCTTCCAGCGTGTTTGTAGAGGGACAGTCTTCTTGACGGAGAGGCTCACGACACCCGCATCTTCTGGAACCCCTGGGACGCAAGATCTTATGAAGAGCGACTAAAAGCAGTTGGAATGCAGGCTCACGACTAGCCGGGGCAGAAGTCTTGGTGCTTTGGACAGAGCCCTGTAATCCCCTTCTTAGCTACCAAGGACACGAAGGAGTCTCTTAAGGCTGTCCGTCAAACCATCTGGGGTTTTGTGAAAGGCGTGGCCTCAAACTGGAAACATGCATCTGCCCTTTTACTAGACCTTTTCCTGTTCAATTCTGCCACACGAGATTCCCAGAAATCTTACCAAAGGTCGCCTTTATCCGCCAAACTCCTGATGCACAAAATCCTAAATAGTTTTCTCAATTTCGTTTGTTCTAAATGTCACGTTAGTTTCTGCTTGGAAGGAATCTACCTACCCATCCACTCGTCCATCCATCCATTCAACAGATTTTTGCTGAGTGTCTACTCTGTGCCAGGGCTGGGCACTGTCCTAGGGCCAGGCCACAGCTATGATGAGCTAGCTAGGCAAGGTCTGCCTGAAGCCACATGTTGCCCTCTGAATGACTCAACTCTGCAAAATGCCTCCCTGATAGGCAAAGATGGTGCATCTATTTCAATTCAAATAGTTGTCAGGGATTTTTTTTTTTTATAGTTGGATGCACTAGAAAGGTCCAGCGGAGGGCCTTTGTCTTTGGGGCAAAGGCACATGAACCTGGGCAGGTGCACGTGTCAGCCGAGTATCATACAACGCTAGGGTAAGAGCTGGAGTTGGCAAGAGAGGCAAATGTCTCCTAAGGCAGAAGTTAGCCTTCCAAATCCCCAAGATATCCTTAGAGTGCTTAGTCTGTGTGTCCAAACCTGCATCGTAATATGTGCATGTGAACGTATAATGTATATGGACATATGCCGTGCATTGCAAAGAATGAATCCACAGAATTCATTTACGATGTTTTCACTTACAGCAGAAAGAGTGCATGCAGAGCATTCCAGTCCCAGAATATCCTCCCCCGGGCTCCCTGCTGGCTCTCGATTTGGCCAAAGTGCAGGCTTTCTGGATATTCCACTTCGGTGGAAACTTTACTAACATGCAGTGGAGGGAAGGCATCTTTAGGGGCGCACCACAAGATACAATTGTCGCCTTTTAACTGAGGAGGAAAGGAAGGTTCAGGAGGGGTAAGTGGCTTAGTTATACTCTTCCAAAGGGCAAGCAGCAGGTGACACTGTTCTAGGAGAGCTCAGGACCTCCACCCTCCCTTTTCCATCCCACATGTGGGCACTCAGAGGGAAAGTGTGTTGTGTGTGGCAGCAAGCAAGAAAGAAGGTACGTGAATGCCCATTTATTGACCATGGGACAAACGTGTGTTAAAAGACTCACAAGGAGAATGGAACCACCATCTTCCTTTTGGAGCTTCTGCCCCAACACCTCGTACACCAAAGAATCAGAGGGAAGGAAGAAGGGAGGTGTGCAGAGGGCACGGGTGGCATCAGGTCATTCTGGTTTCTAGTTTTGTCATCTCTGGAGCCAGATGACATCTCTGCCCTAACCAATGCATAAATTAGCTAATAACAACAATAATGACAGTTAGCATTTATTGAGAACTTATTCTGTTCCTGACTGTCTGTGAATCATACAGTAAAATCCCAGTCCATTGTAGATTTAAATAGAAAAATAGATTACATAGCAAGTAAATGCAAGCAGATAGAGGGGAAGAAAGACTGGTTTTCCTCTACTCCAAGAAGCTGTCAGCTGTAAGAACGTTGGAGCCAGTGAATTGATTAAGAGCTTCGGTGGGGAGTCAAACAGCCCAAATTCAAAGTCTGTTTCCTCCTCTAACTAGTTATAGGGTCTTGGGTAAGTCATGCTGTCCTTTATCCATCTATGCATCCAACCATCTATTTATCTCTCTACTCAACAAATATTAATGGAACACCTACTACCCACTAGGCATTTGAGAACTGAAACCAACAGAGTTCCTTGGGTCTGTGTGAAACAATATAGTGACCAAGCAAAATGCACAGAGTTGCTTGATGCCAGAGATATTGGCTCCTGACTGATAAGACTGTCAACTAACTAAACAGCTTCCTAACCAAGAACTTTTTCTGTAAAGGGCCTGTGGTCAGCAGAACAGTGGCCCCCGATGTCTAGATTCTAATCCCTGGAACTTGAGAATATGTTTTGCTTCACTGCAAAAGGGACTTTGTGGACGTGATTCAATTAAGAATCATAAGCTGGGAAGATTATCCTGGATTATCTGGGTGGGCCCAGTGTCATCACAAGGATCCTTAAAAGGGAAAAGGGGAGGCAGGAGAAGAATGTGAGAGTGCAGTGTGCAGAGACTCGACCTGCCATTGCTGGTTTTGCAGATGGGGGCAAGGGCCACGAGCAAGGAAATGCGGGCGCCTCTAGAACCTGGAAAAGGCAAAGACCCAGATTCTCCCCGGAGCCTCCTGAAGGAACACAGCCCTGTCAACACCTTCCTCATAGTCCAGTGGGGGCACATTTTAGCCTTCTGACCTATGGAACCATAAGGCAATACACTTGTGCTATTTCAAGCCACTGAGCTTGTGGTCACTTGTTACAGCGGCAAGAGGAACCTCATACAAAGTCAGATAGGAAATCTTTTCAGCTTTGTGGGTCACACGTTTTCTCTCAAAGCTTCCAGACTCTGCCATTGTCGGTAAGTGAATGAGCGTGGCTGGATTTGGCCCATGGGCTGGAGTATGTCGATTCCCGTCCTCACTCATACAAGAGGGGTTTATAATACTAGCAAGTTCAGAATGTTCTTTTGTGGGCATTAAATGAAATAATGCATAAAAAGCTTTCAGGAATGCCTGAGAAACAGTGAGCACCCAATAATGTTTATTATTATTATTATTTATCAGTGTTATCATAGTGGTGACACGAGGAGGAGCATACCTGATTTTTCTGGCAGCCAGCCCATCAGAACCTGGTAAGGATAGCCAGGAACCACCTATCTGTCAGGTATCTCTGGTTAAGCCTCTTCTCTGGCACTTTGTAGACACCCACATAAGGGAAAAACAGCTTGGGGTGGAAGAATAAACAGGAAGAATTGTCTTTACCTGAAAATGACAACCTGGAACAGATACGACGAAAAACAAGTGTCTCCGAGTCACAAGATCATCCTGGCTTTGAATGGCATAGGGCTGTCCTGTTACTGTTCTCCCATCCCGGCATTGACATATTTTATTACTAATTGCTTCTTCAAACCTCATCGATGATCTTTTGCACTTTCTGCAAAGAAATGTTGAAAGCTTTTAATGAAGAAATTAATTATGTATAGTCTTGAATGCAAATTAGACTAATTAATTGTAGCATTGATACTCTCTCCTGGCACAAAATATGAGAACTGGCATTATACATATTTATAAGGTACAGTACATTTTGACAGATGCCTGCAGATTGTGATGAAAAGGTGGTCAAGGTGTCTGAAAGGATGGCTTTTCTCTGACAGATAAATATGGTTGCATTTCGTGAGAAGTTTGGTTTAGTTGTCAACAATAGTGACTTCGGAATGTTGAGATGAGAAAACTTTTGGGCATAAAATGGATTTTCCCCAAACTGGAAAACTTGAGTGGAGGGGAGTGATGAGAAGCAGGATGAATGCTTCCTGTGAATTCTTGGTTCCTACAGTGTGATTCTCCAAGAATGGGAGATTTCCATGTCCTCAGTTTCCATCAGGGCCGGATGCTTGAGTGGTTGTGGTCTGCCTGTTTTTGACTCTGTTTCATTCCATGCATGAGAGTAGAGAGTGGACATCTGTGTGAATACCACTTGGCTACCAGGAAACAATGTTCTGCCTCACAGAAATCTGTGCTAAATAAAGACTCCATTGAGGGGAAAAAAATGGCCACAGTATTTTACAGCCTCTCCCCTTAAGAAGCAATGTTTATTTGTCCATCCTTTGGATCTTGGGTAGCCACGTGACTTGCCAATGGGACTTTAGCAAACATAACGCAAGCAGAAGACTGAAAAGTCCTTCGCTACGGGGTTTGCCATTCCCTGCTCCTACTAGAAACCCTTCTGTCGCCGTGAGAACAAGCACCCGAGAACAGGCCCAGCCATTTCCAACAGGACCCCAGACATGTGAGGGAGGCCGTTCTAGACTAGCCAGCTGCCGCCAGGTCCACCCAGACCAGAAGACTTCTCGGCTAATCAAAAGAATCATGAAAACTTTTATAAAACATGTTTGCTGTCTCACATCACTAAGTTTGGAATCGTTTGTTATGCAGCAAAGGCTAACTGATACAAGTTAGCGCCAACATTTCAGCGTCCTTTCCTCCTACATTTGGGGGAGGTGGATATCCAGGTCCTTGAGTGACAGGTACTGCTCCCTAGGAAGCTTCCGCAGAGAAAGACCAGTCTTTGGGGGGAGACGGACAATACAGCGGTCAGTGAGTCAACATTGCATTACGAATTGAAGAAGAGTTAAATAAGAGCAAGGGAAGAGCCTGCCTGCGAACACTGTGCCTCCCCCAGCTGCCTCCTCCCTCCATCTTCCTCCTTCCTGTCAAGTCCTTAGAGGCTGTGGTGGAGGCTGAAAATGCCAGAGGCTCCTTTCCCAACTTCCTCTGCAGCCTGGTTATAACCATGTGACTCAATCCCTGCCAGTGGGGCTCCAGGGGCACCTGCCGGGAGATCATCAGGTAGGACCCAGTCTAATCCCACGAGCCCCTTACAAGTAGAGAGATTTCTCTGGTTTGATGACACTTGATGAGTTGAGGGGAGAGCTTGTCTCTTCCCTTCAAAGGTACAACCTCACAAGGCCACAAGTGTCTGTGGGAGATGCTGAGCAGTCCTCGGCAAAAGCAGCAGGGGACAGTGATGGAGAGAAAGCTGTCCCGAGTGATGAAGGCTTCACTAAGGTCCCCTGTAAGTTATAGGAGGGGGACCCTCCTGCCGTGTGACGAGTGCGGGGGCACACACAGGAGCTGGCCAGGAAATCAAAGGCACGAATACCTTGGAAGACAGGATCCTGTGGGGGCCGGACAATAAGGAAAACTCATGCAGGGACTGTGGGTAAGATGACAAAAGGCAATTCACACTTGGCTTCCCTCTCTGGGCAACAGTAGGGAGTGGTGGGGACTGTGGCAAACTGGACACACACACCTGTCTGCCACAGAACTTTGTAGTTTCTGCTCCACCAACATTTGAAGCCGGACCCTCTTTGTTGGGGGAGTTGGTGTACTGACCTGGGCTTCACAGGGTGTGAGCAGCATCCCTGGCCTCTACCCACAGGCTGCCAGCAGCACTCTCCCCCCAGCTGCGATGACCAAAAATGTTTCCAGATCCTGCCAAAGGCCCCCTGGAGGGTGAAATTATCCCCAACTGAGGAACAGTGGTCAGCTACATTGTGGGAATGCAAGCCCTAAGTTCCTGAGTCTTCCCACTCTTCAAAACTTCTTTCCATTTTTATTATTGGCAAATAATTCATTTTTTTAAAAAAGTGCCAGCCAAGGCTAGTACCATGTGGGAGAGACAAAAGCCCAGTTTGAGTCAATAATAGTCTATTACAATCACTGGGGCAAGAAATGGTAGATGTGATTCATGGTGGGTTGGTCCTTATGTTCCCCAAAGAAGCTAGTTTATGGAACCTTCCATTGCCTAGCTGCACGGTCATTACTTGTTGCACGAGCGAACAAAAGAATTTGACAGTTTATTATGCTAATCCTGTGTGTCCCTCCCTCTCTACCTCTAATTTTTATTTGACACGCACCCCCGGTTCTTTCGGATTCCTGAAACCCACTTCTCTCCCTTTCTGGCCCCTCCAGGAATTTAAGAGTTCAAAAAATCATCTGATCTCACAAACCAGATTCCACACAGCCACCAGCCTCTGCCAGCGCCCTCGTTTGAAACCAGCCCTTCCAGAAACACGCAGAAGAGCCACACATGCTCACCCTCCCATTTCCTTTATAGAGAGAAAAAAAAAAAAAGCTAGGCCATGTGTGGGAAAATGCTGTTGGCTTTGTGGTGGTCAGAACGACAAGTTTATGTTGAAAATGTTCTGCTCTGGATAAAAGTAAATAAAACAAAACCTTGTTCCTGAGAATTAACATCAATATTTATTTTTCACACCGCTGACATCTTGGACAGCCCCCTCCTCTCTTTCCCTGCGTCCCAGGGAAGGCTCCTTCCTGGTCATGGACCGCGCGGGGGGTTTCTCATTTGCGCACCTCCCTCCCTCCCTCCCCTCCTCTCTTCATCCTTGGGTGTTTTTGACAGGCTCTGTCTCCTGTTTAGAGGGTTAGTGAAATTTTGCAGACTCAGGGATTCTGATCTCCAAAGTCAGTTTCTGCCCGGCACCCCACGTCCCGCGGCCGAGATTCAAGTTGACAGCCAGCTCTTGGATCTGTGGGCAGTGGCCAGCCAAGACACGGAGGGGACGACAGCAGAGAGGGCGTCTGGGGTGGGCTCTGAGCCCGCGCCTCGTGACGCTGCGGGAGGCCCCTCCACGGCCTGTCGTCATGCCCCTGCCTGTCTTGGTCACCTCACCGCCTACCACTCTGCTCCAGCCCTATTGGCTTCCCTTCTGTCGGCAAACTTTTTCTGTAAAGACCAGAACGTAAATATTTGAGGCTCTGTGGTTTTAGCACAGAACCCCTTCAGTCCCAGGCAAAAGGGGATGGTGGGTCACCCCACTTTGCAGCTGTCTGGTCTCCGTGGCAGCTCTGCAACTCTGCCCTCCGTGATGCTACGCAGCCACGGAAAAGGATGCAAATGAATGGGCGTGGCTGTGTGCCAATAAAACTTTATTCATAAAATGAAGCCAACAGGCAGGTGCTCTGAGGCACCGAGATCCCTCCCTCCTCAGGGCCCTCGCACTTGCCCGGGCCACTCCTCTGTCATGTACTTCTGTGTGCCACCCAGTCTGTGCTCAACTGTCACCTCCTCAGGGCCCCTCACTGGCCATCAGTCTCTGGCGTCCGGCCACTGGCTGCTGGCTGCTGAGAGCCCACAGTCACCTCCTTCTCTGGAGCATTCCCAGCCAAAGGGTGGCGCCTCACCTGGGGGGTCCTGTTCTGCCGCCCCAACCACGACCCTGCCAGGACCACCAGGACCACCAGGACCACCGCAGTGGCTTACGTGGGGCTTGGGGAGGGGGGGTTCCTTGCGCTCCAGGGTGCCCCTGAGATGGGGCTGGGACCACAGGACCACAGCCTTGCTCAACTCTTACCTACCCCCAGGCCCTCCTCCTGAGCGCCTTCCTCCATGAGCCCAGCTCCCCTCTGTCCCCATCTCAGGCCCCGCTTCCGAGGGCCCCCAGCCAACCGTCCCTCCATCCCCTAAGTGCACACCATCACGTTTGCAGTCTCACTGTCTGCGCGGCACCGCACACTCGTCCATGGGGCCCCCACGTTTGTGTACTTGTTTATTGTCCGTGCCTGACTGTAAAGGCCATGAGGCCAGGCTGTCTTGTTTCCCGCTGGAACAGCCCAGACGCCTGGCTCACCCGCAGAGTACCGGTCCCCCACTTCCTAGGTGAGGGGGCGGGGCTCAGGGAGCTGGGCACTCCTGCTCCAGATCTCAGTGGGGGCCTAGCAGGAAGCTCAGCTCCTGGGCTTTGCTCTGTCACCGGTGTGGGGACTTGGGGCAGTCGCTGTCCCCTCCCCACCCCACCCCCCCGGTGTGCACCAAGAGACACCCGACAGCTTCATCTGCGGCCTCGTGAGCACAGGGAGCTGCGTGGTTGGAAAAGGGGCCTCCTGGAGCCTCAGGATTTGGCTCTGATGCCCACCAGCCGGCAGAGGACCCTCCTTGGCAGGCCCAGAGCCAGGGAAGGGGGGAGGATTTCCATCTGCACTTTCCTGGGGCTCATCCTTTTTCTCTGATCATGGGTGTATGATCTGTGCAGACCCACGGGCTCCACGCTGAGAAGGGCTGCGTGTCCGGTTTAATTCTCTACTATCACTCTCTTGAAATTCTCTCTCTCTATATATATTTTTAATTCTTGATACTTTTTTTAAAAAAAGGTTTTATTTAATTATTTGACAGAGAGAGACAGCCAGCTAGGGAGGGAACACAAGCGGGGGGAGAGCAGAGGAAGAAGCAGGCTCATAGTGGAGCAGGGAGCCCGATGTGGGGCTCGATCCCAGGGTCCTGGGATCACGCCCTGAGGCGAAGACAGACGCCCAACGACTGAGCCACCCAGGCGCCCCTAATTCTTGATACTTTTTGACAAAGGCCGTGGAAATTCTTGGCCCGCCCTGTGTTTACTGTTTGCCAGATTTAGTTCCGGGCACCCCCCCACCCCCGTGTTCAGTCCTCCCAACGCTGTGAAGGGGGCTGTGATGATCTCCATTCTACACACGGAGACACTCGGGTCCAAGGGCACCGAGTGATCCGCGCCTGGGTCACACAGCCAGGAGGTGACAGGCCAGTTCCCCTCAGGACCTCACAGCTGCCCTGAGCTCCTCACGTGCTCCCTTCAGCCTGTTTCTCCAGAAAAGACGCAGACCCACCAGCCCCTTGACTGTAGCCCGCTGAGATAGATCTTGCCTTCTGACCTCCAGAACCTTTCACAATAATAAACTTGTGTTGTTTTAAGCTACTCCGTTTGCGGTAACTTCTTACAGCAGTGCTGGGAACTAATGCCTGTAGCATAGAATCGCATTTATCGGAGACCACTGCTGAGCAAATTTAGCTGTAAGGAACCAGCCAGTCCAGGAGAGGACGCCCCCTGGTTCTGTGATCCATAGGGCACACGGGCTGAAAGCACAACAAAAACAAAACCAAAAACAACCATCAGTGTAAGTCCCCAAGAAATTCTTGCCGAGGGTCCCCCTGGCATCACTGTTCGTCCTGGTGGGGAGCTCAGATGAGCCATCCTGAGAGGCACTCGAGGGACCGGAGATCCTGCACCCGACCATCGCCGTCTGCAGCCCACCCGGACCACCAAGATGAGGAAAGATCGTTCATTAACACATTGCGGAAATGAAGTCAAAGCCAAATGAAAACCTATTCCCTTCTTTTCTTTTCCTTTAGTATTTTACTTATTTATTTATTTATTAGAGAGAGAGAGCGCGCAAGAGAGCATGGCAGGGAGGGGAGGAGCAGAGTGGGAGGGAGAGGGAGGAGGGGAAAGAAATCTCCAGCAGATTCCCTGCTGAGCAGGGAGCCCAACAGGACCTCAACACCACAACCCTGAGATCATGACCTGAGCCAGAACCAGGAGTCAAAAGCCCAACCAACTGAGCCATCCAGGCGCCCCTCCCTTCTTCTTCCTTTTTTTTTCCCAACGAAAAACTAATGTAGCTATGGAAAGTAGTCAAGCGGCACACAGGACAAGAGCAGATGGCGTGAAACTTTCTCTGTAAAGGGCCAGAGAGACGACACGCAAAAGCAGCTCTGGTCAGGATTCACTGAGTGGGCTGCTGTGCCCTCAAAAAATTTTATTTAGGAAAACAGACAATCAGCAGGATTTGGCCCGAGTGGCTGAGTGTTGCCACTCCCTGCTTTGGACAATACTGTGTTTTGGAAGCAAACTTAGCCTCTCCACATTATTACTCAAGAGTCCTCAATTATTTGGATAATTTTGCCATCCCTGATGTGGAGCAAAAATCTTAACTCTCTTTTCCTTCCTCTGGGTCAAACACTGGGTCAGCTTCCTATGTATTGTTCCAGAAGATTCTAGGCTTATCTATGTAAGCAGCTGCAGCCCCAACCTAGCTTCTCGTTACATGGATGGAACAATACCTCACATAGTTTTGCGGGATACTGTTCGGAAAGCGCTTGGCAGCCCTGCTTGATGCCTAGCAGGTGCTCAGCCACGTGGCGGTTGGGATACGCTGCTGTGCTCTCCCAGATCGGGAAAGCAAGGCTCGTTAAAGGAGATACTAGCGGGGACAAGCCCAGACTGGAGACAGGTCTCAACTCCACCGCCTCCTCACTGTGTGGCTTTGGGTAAGTTACTCAACTTCTCTGAGGCTCAGAGCCTTTGGAAATGGGGTGCTAAGCGTAGCGATTAGTTGCGAGGGTTCAGGATAGAGTCGCCAAATAAAATACAGGACAAAGGCCAGTTAAACTTGCATTTCCGATCAACAATGCATAAATTTTTTTTGCAGAAGGAAGTCCCACATGATGCATTTTTATTTGCTAACGTTGTCAGCCCTATTTCAGAAAGATAATTAACGTGGAACATCTGGCCCAGTGCCTGGCGTATAAAGGGAGCACAGTAAAAGGGAAGTACTTTTGCATGTTATCCGCTCAATAGGGTTATGATGTTTCTGACTCCCTACCCACCCTGCCTGCTATGAGGACTGGACAAACCAAGATATGTCAAAATGAAGGCCATTTCAGGCCAGCCAGAGGTCCTGTCAACTATCCTTATTCTTATTTATTTAAAAAAAACATTTTATTTATTTGAGAGAGAGAGAGTGAGCATGCGGTGGGGGGACGGAGGAAGGAGAAGCAGACTCCCCAATGAGCAGGGAGCCTGATGTGGGGCTCGATGCGGGGCTTGATCTCAGGACCCCAAGATCATGACCCGAGCCGAAGGCAGATGATTAGCGGACTGAGTCCCCCAGGCACCCCTTTATTCTTATTTTTATTATACTCCCCACCTCTGGATTCCACTGGTACAAACCTGAACAAACCAGTTTCCCTGGCTCTACTCCTCCCTTTGTGTTCCTCCTGCTTCTGGCAGGAACAGTGACCCTCGGCTGGATAACAGGACAGCCCCTCTCCTTGCTTTGATGTTCTGGCCTCAAGCACCTGGAGAAGGCACCAAAGCTCTGAAAACTCTTGTCCCCACGGCCCCACCTCCATTTGGTCTGATAAATCTCTCTCCCCATCCTCCCCTTCCCAACACCTCGTTCTTCCAAGATCCTCTCTTCCTGGGGTCCCCTGCTCCTCAGAATCTCCCCTCCCTGGGATCCCCCTTTTGTCTCCGTGTCCCACCCCCAGCACCAGCCGCCTGCTGCCTGTTTTTCATTTTTTAGTCTTCCAGCTTGGTTTATTTTATTTCGCTCTTACATTTTTCCCCCATTACAATTTCATTTAATTTATAGATCTTCTAAATAAAAAATACAGGCACACAATTCTCAAAGTCAGAATTTCTCAAAATTAACAACAAAAGCTCTCCTTTCCACCTTCCCCAACCCCTTTCCACACCCCCCAGAACAAACTCATGTGGATTCGGTCTGCAGCTTGCTGCTAAGGGCCACACTGTAACCTAGTGAACGAAACTGCTTCTTCGTTCAGCTTCACTTTTGATCACGGTCCCCGGACCTCCTTTCATGGAAGGCGAGGATGCCATTCCCATCTTGTTCTCCCACTACAGCCCCACGTGTCTTCCCTCCCCTCCTTCTTCAGCTTTAACCATGTTGGGCTAAGAATGGTCCCTGTGTGTCCACAACTGTGACTCCCTTAATATTGGCCAGCCACTGCAATCACACGCGTGTGCATGCTTGGCCACAACCTTGGGTGCGGGAGTGCCTTGGTGGTCCTCGTGTGGGCTTTAGGGGGCCAAGCCAGTAGCAGCCCTCAGTGCTTGGCACAGGACCACACCCTCACGGAAGGCCTGGGGCATCGATGTTGGATGTCACTTCTGATATTGTACACACAGCCCCAGAACCCTCGCAGGGTTGGCGAGAAGACAAGATTTTAAACCCTCACGTCTCTTGCCTTGTGGCCCAGACCATTCTTTACTCTGCCTGTAGGGTACCACAAAATATTATTTTTATAGATCCCACAATTATCTCATACATAATGCAATTATATCACATTATAATTTGAGTGTTAAGAGAATGGCTTTGTTAAATGTGGAGGAGAGGAGAACTTTTCCTCTACCCTCTTAGGTTCTGTGCCTGGGGACTGGGAATTAAACTGACAACGACAAATGAATGAGAAAAGCATGCACATTTTATTTGATGTTGCTATTTTTATGTGTGCATGGAGACCTCATATATCTGAGATGAAGACTCAAAAAAAATGGATAGGCCTCGGGGCTTATATACTATTTTAACAAAGAGCAATAGATTGTAGAGACATGATGAGACTAAGGAAAAGCGGTTTGGGGTGGAAGCAGTAAATCATGGGGAAGTGACCAGGAAATACATGGAGAAACTAATGAAAGGTAAAAGTTATCTGAGTAGGTATGTTTGTACAGATTTATCTCAATGTTGATTCCCCATTTCCAGTGATAAGAACGTGCTCCTCTCCCTGGTGCAAGGAGCGTACCCTGGGAAACTCGCGCCCTGATCTGAGGTGGGAAGGATGAAGTTGGAAAGCCCTACCGTGCCTGCTACTTCTCAACTTCCTTCAGCTCAAAATAATCAATATGTCAATATACCAAAGAAGCATATTTTGGGGTGGCGTTGTCTAATCCCTTTAAATCGTACACATTGAAAATATGCCACACAGTTTTGTGATCTTATTTCTTTTTTCAAAAAGATGTTATTTATGTGTTTTACTTTTGAGACAGCATGAGGTGGGGAGGGGAAAGGAGCAGAGGGGGAGGGAAAGGAGGGGGAAAGAATCTCAAGCAGACTCCCACACTGAGCACGGAGCCTGATGCGGGGCTTGATCTCATGACTCCGAGATCATGACCTGAGCTGAAACTGAGAGTCAGACACTCAACCGACTGAGACACTCAGGCACCCCTGTTACCATATTTCTTAATATACTGGGAGCCTCAGAAAATGAAGGAGGTCTGGTCCATCTCTCTCCGAGAAGTCCACCGAGAGTCCTGGAACCACGGAGAAAGATCCTGAGGGCGTGCACATTTTGGGGAGAGGGTCTGGCTCCTGTTGGATCCTCAGAGGTCCTGTCTAATTCTGTCCCTGTGACTTCACTTGCCCAAGGTCATGGGGCTGTCAGCGCGGGGGGGGGGTCTGGCTGTGTGACCCAGACCCTGCGTACTTACCCCCCCCCAGTCATCGTGGGAAGGTTTGGGGGAGGACGTGTTAGCGTCACAAATGATCACAATCTTGGTGATGTAAGACAACAGGAATTGATTCTCTCACATTTTTGGGTGTCAGAAATCCAAAACAGGTCTCACAGGACTAAAATCCAAGTGTCCCCAGGGCTGTGCTCTCTCTGGAGGCCCCAGGGAAGAATCCACTTCCTTGGCTTTTCTGGCCTCTGGAGCAACATTCTCTGGCTCATGGTTCCCTGCTCCCTGTTCCAAGCCAACAACGCAGCATCTTGCTTGCCCTCTTCCATGTAGTCAGACCCCTCCGCCCTTCTCCAGTAAGGACATTTGTGCTTGTGCGTGGGGTCCAGGGCTCTAATTCAGGATAACATCCCCATCTCAAGATCCTTTACTCAATCCCATCTGCTAAGTTCCTCTGTCTATGTAAGGTCGCAGTTACAGGTCTCAGGGATTTGGAAGCCATTCCTCAGCCTGCCACATTGGCCCCCACAGGCACGTCTCCCACAGGCTGGCTTCTTGCTGTGAAGAGTGCGTGGTGGCGCACGAAAGGAGTGACTCCAGCCATGGGTGACTCTGTCTCCTGGAGGAGAAGGAGCACCCTCCTCGAGGACCAAGCAGATAGCTTCAGAATCTCTCAGGCAAGACTGGGTGACCCATGCTTGGAAGTTTGAAGGCTCCAGGGGAAAGGATGATTCTTGCCCCAGCAGCCCCCTATGCCATCAGCCCGGGTGGGGGTGGGGGTTGAGCTTCCAGTCCTCACCTCTGCTAAGATGCTGAGAAGGACAGGAGAGCTGGTAGGCTGTGGAGGTGGGCCCCTGGAGAGAACAACAGCCAGTGCTGGAACTCAGTGAGTGCAGCTGGGGGTGGGGTGGTCTCATCACCCCGATCCTCAGTTTTCTGCTCTGTAAAATGGGAACAATCACAATGCCAGCCATAGACCTTTGCTGCCGAGACGCATAATCCACATAGAAAACACTGGGCAGAGCCCCTGGTATGTGGTGAACTCATGGCAAGTCCTCCCATGTCAGCGAACTGGTAACTCCATGACCCAGTGGTTCGAGGCACAGTCCTTGTTTCCACCTCCGATGCTCATTCCCACCTCACATCCAACCCATCAGAAAACTGTGTTGGCTCTGCCTCCAACGAGCGCCCTTCATGGATACTCTCCTTGTCCGAACCACCATCGTCTCCCAGCTGGATTCTTGCCAGAGCCCCTCACTGGTCTTGCTGTGTTCCCTGTCCTCTTGCCACCTCTTGCCCATAGGACAGCAGAGGGATTCCTTTAAAACTCAAGTCAGGTCAAGCCATTTCTTTGCTCAGAGCCTTCCAATGATTCCCTGATTCCAAACTGAGTTAAAGTCAGAACTGTTACCATGGCCGACAAGTACCCATGGGATCCAGCCTCTGGACTGTTCTCTGACCTCGCCCCCTACTCCTCTCTCCATCTCTCTCTCTGTGCTCTAGCCACACTGGCCTCCCAGCTGCTTCTTCGGCGTGCTCCTGCCTCAGGGCCTTTGCATTGCCCTTCTCTCTGTCTAAAATACCCTTCCTTCTGATGACCATGTACCCAGTAACCTGGCCTCCTTGATGTCTCCATGCCTTAGGTATCACCTTTTCAGGAGGCCTTCCCTGGTCCAATTACACCTTTATATCCATATCAACACCTGATACGTGATTTTGTTTTTAATTGTCTGTCATCTCATGCTGTCTTCACATCCCAGCTCTGTGAAGGCAGGGATTGTATCTGTTTTGCCTTTTGCTATGTTCTTAACATCGAGAAACAGATCCTTGCTCACTACATTCTTGTTGGATATGCAGAATTTATTGAGGACTGGATGAGAACGGTGTCAGGCACTGTTCTAAGGACCTCACGCTGAATCTCTGCTTTAGTCCTCACATCAACACGATGAGGTCCGCACCATGCTTTTCACCACCCCCTTCCCATCCACACACACATTTAGCAGATGAGGAAGCAGCCTCAGAAAGCCCAAGCAGCTTGCTCAGCAGGGAAGTGGTTGAGCCAGGGCTGAAACCCAGGCAGTGAGATCCCCGAGCTCAGCCTCTCACTCCCCTGCAGGGCGCTGTCCATTCTTGCAACCACAGCACTGGCCCCATGTGGCACCTGAGCCTGTGAAATGCGGCCAGTCCTAATTGAGATGTTCTGTGAGTGTCAAACTGATTTAAAAGGCTTAGTACCAAAGAGAGAATGTAAAATATACCATTAATAAGTTTTTATATTGGCGACATGTTGAAATGATAATATTTTGGATATATTGGATTAAATAAAATACATTATTCAAATCAATTTCACCTGTTTTTTTTTGCTTTTTTTAATGTGGCTATTAGGAAATTTAAAATCACACATATGGCTCCCATTTGTGGATCAGGCTGTGTTTCTGTTGGCCAGTGACTTCGACAGCATCTCCCAGGCTTGACCCTGAACATCCTTTGTCTGGGAGTGAGCAGGTGAGGTGCTCGAGGGACCCTGCTTAGCTCCGAGTGCCACGGCTCAAACTTGTGCTCTGAAGACCCTGCCTAGGGATTTGGATGGCTAAATATTTACGGTTCCGAGGCTGCATTTCTAACAGCTCCAATATGCCTGCGGACTTTGTATAACCCTAATCATGGCAAGGCACACGGTTTCCATTTTAACTGCCTTTAATCCTTGATCCTCTGATAAAGGAGATGTGACGACATCTCCTTGAAGTCCTGGGCCAAGTCGCCTGGGTGACGGCCACACCCATCTGCAAAAGGGCAGGGCTGACTTGAGGCGTCTCCAGAGGTTATATTTTTGGAAGTTCCAGTGGTGTTTTTAATGGCTGAAATTGATTACTCTCCTCACCTGGTTGTGGGATGAAAAGTTAGGAATTCTAGAGAATCTAAGGCTCTGGTCGTGAGCGCTCACCCCTCCAGTGGGATTCCGTGAGAGATTTCCAGTCGCTGCTAATGAAAATTTAGGTCGGGTGCTGAAGGACAAGAATACTCATTATTTGTTGTGAGTTGTGATGGTGAAAGCAGAATTGGGGTGTGTGTGTATTTGTCTGGGGTGCGTGTGTGTCTGTGTGTGTGGGGTTGTGTGTCTTTGTGTGTCTGTGCGTGTCTCTGTGTGTGGCTGTGTGTCTATGGGGTTGTGCATGTGTGTCTGTGTGTGTGGGGTTGTGTGTCTATGTGTGCCTGTGAGTGTCTGTGTGTGGTTGTGTGTCTATGGGGTTGTGTGTGTGTGTGTGTGTGCATGCTTTAAAGTTATCTAATGTTGGNTCCTCTGATAAAGGAGATGTGACGACATCTCCTTGAAGTCCTGGGCCAAGTCGCCTGGGTGACGGCCACACCGATCTGCAAAAGGGCAGGGCTGATTTGAGGCGTCTCCAGAGGTTATATTTTTGGAAGTTCCAGTGGTGTTTTTAATGGCTGAAATTGATTACTCTCCTCACCTGGTTGTGGGATGAAAAGTTAGGAATTCTAGAGAATCTAAGGCTCTGGTCGTGCCAGCGCTCACCCCTCCAGTGGGATTCCGTGAGAGATTTCCAGTCGCTGCTAATGAAAATTTAGGTCGGGTGCTGAAGGACAAGAATACTCATTATTTGTTGTGAGTTGTGATGGTGAAAGCAGAATTGGGGTGTGTGTGTATTTGTCTGGGGTGCGTGTGTGTCTGTGTGTGTGGGGTTGTGTGTCTTTGTGTGTCTGTGCGTGTCTCTGTGTGTGGCTGTGTGTCTATGGGGTTGTGCATGTGTGTCTGTGTGTGTGGGGTTGTGTGTCTATGTGTGCCTGTGAGTGTCTGTGTGTGGTTGTGTGTCTATGGGGTTGTGTGTGTGTGTGTGTGTGCATGCTTTAAAGTTATCTAATGTTGGGCCCCTGGGTGGCTCAGTTGGTTGAACGTTGGAGTCTTGGTTTTGGCCCAGGTCATCATCTCATGGGTCATGGGATGGGGTCCCAGGACCGGCTCTGTGCTCGGTGGGGAGTCTGCTTGAGAGTTTCTCTCCAGGTCCTTCATTCACATGCACACACACACACACACACACACACACACACTCTCTCTCTCTCTCTCTCAAATAAATAAATAAATCTTAAACATTTAAAGTTATCTAATGTCATTCACTTGGGCCTTGGCCGTTGTTCTCTGTTTTAGCAAGTCCTGAGAGAGAGGTCTTCACATGGGGGGACGCAAGGTGACATTCTGCCTCCCTGATTGAACTGACTGTAAATGGAGACCTAGAGAGACAAGAGAGAGACCTTCTCACAAGAGAGAAACTTCTGGAAAAATCAGGAGTGCTTCAAGATGGACTTAGAGGCCGCTGATATTTGAAACCCTCTGTAGTGTGGTAGCTTGCAAGATCTCAGGTTGTGTAGTAAGTTGAGGACGCTGCATAATTCACAGGACTTAAACCAAATCTTAATTAGAAGGTTGAGAAATTTGTGTGGCTGCCAAAGGGAGAGAGAGAGAGAGATACCTCATACTAGAACCCAAGAATCCTGGGAATGGAGACATCATCTGAAGCTGTTTTTTGAAATTCTTTTTGGGAGGAGTTGTAATGAAAAGTCTGCTATTTCTTCTTCCTTACTTTTTCACTTTTGGCAATTACTGATGCTGATATCTAACAACTGGAAATTGTGGTCCATGACTTTTAGAGCGTACTCCACATTCTCCTGGTTGAGTTGTCTTCCTGAAAGTTAATTATTTTTTTACTCAGGGCCACAAGTGTTTTGACACAAGGACAATACCCCTGGAGTCGTGATACAATTTCGTATGAAGGCTAAGGTTTTGCGATCATAGATGCCTACTTTCAAAAAAGGAAATTCTTTTTTCTTTCAAATTCTGGTGCCTATTTGCAATGAAATGATGCCATTTTCTTTAAGTTCTGGCCTCTCCGCAAATGGTTATTTTAACTGACACTCAAGTCAAAGGCTCGTTTGTAATGCCTTTCATTTCAGTTTTATGGCAAATTAAATTATGGTTGTGGTTAAACAAAATTACATTAAAACCCATATGTGCTGAAGAAGTTTTGGGGGAAAGTATCGGGTTTATACTTTAAAAAGCCCAAGCTTCTCTGTTTAAAGTGGATCTTTCATAAACTCGGAGTCAAGAAGCAACAATAATGTCCTTCAGTGAGTCAAACAGTTTGGAGAAAAACGGACCCTGAAAATACTAGGGAAACAGACACTGGACTGAAAAAACGCTAAGTCGAGTTTTTCTGTCAAACCACGTTTGAAAGTAAGGAATTTGTGTAAATTGCCATCTTTTGCATCAGAAGGAGGAAGCGTGCACAGTCCCCAGCTATATGGAGTTGTTGTGACATAAGAAAACAGAATCTTTTTAAACCTCCAGTTTAATTAATTCTTAAAAAAAAATAATTTAGCAGCAGCACGTTAAAAGGACAGAGGGGGAAAAAAACCCCGATTAGTTCCAAATAAGCGTCTCTTAATCACCCTTGTGAAGGCGTAATTTGCAAAACACTACGAGGAAGTAACATCTTTTTAATTTTAGGGGAAAAAGTGCATTGATAAAAATAAGTAGAACATTTTAATTAAAACTCATAAAGTGCGCACATCTGCTTGGGATTGTTCGGCGTGGCGGCGATTAGCGGGTCCCTGCACCTAGATAATGAGTCCCCGGTTGTCGTCGCGGGCATAATGGCCCGGCCCTTGTGAGAACGCTAGCGGCGCATTTTGTGGTGCGGGACATATGCCCATTAGATCCCAATAAGTCCAGCCCCGAACGGAGGGGTGCGCTGGGGGGGCCGGAGTTAAACACAGGAAACAAGCGTTGAGTGTGTGCCAATAAAAATGATCACAGATCAGGGCTGCTGATGTCATAACCCTGGGGGTCGGGGGTCAGGGCGCTGAATGCGCCTGAAAGGGGCCGCCTGTCTGCGGCCGGGCCGGCGGCGGGCGAGGGGGCGCGGCGCGCACAAAGGCCCGCAGCGCCTCATTAGAGACGCGTTTGATGGGCTCCCGGCCCCCACGGGGGCCCCGGGCGATGTCAATGGGATAATTACGATGATCTAATGGCCGGCTCTTTTGCATGCAGGCCCGCCTGAATGGGCGCCTGGAGGCTGCATTGAGCCGGGCTGTGTAAACTGTAGGGTGCCTCGCCGACTTGGAGCCGCGGAGNTTGAGGCGTCTCCAGAGGTTATATTTTTGGAAGTTCCAGTGGTGTTTTTAATGGCTGAAATTGATTACTCTCCTCACCTGGTTGTGGGATGAAAAGTTAGGAATTCTAGAGAATCTAAGGCTCTGGTCGTGCCAGCGCTCACCCCTCCAGTGGGATTCCGTGAGAGATTTCCAGTCGCTGCTAATGAAAATTTAGGTCGGGTGCTGAAGGACAAGAATACTCATTATTTGTTGTGAGTTGTGATGGTGAAAGCAGAATTGGGGTGTGTGTGTATTTGTCTGGGGTGCGTGTGTGTCTGTGTGTGTGGGGTTGTGTGTCTTTGTGTGTCTGTGCGTGTCTCTGTGTGTGGCTGTGTGTCTATGGGGTTGTGCATGTGTGTCTGTGTGTGTGGGGTTGTGTGTCTATGTGTGCCTGTGAGTGTCTGTGTGTGGTTGTGTGTCTATGGGGTTGTGTGTGTGTGTGTGCGTGCATGCTTTAAAGTTATCTAATGTTGGGCCCCTGGGTGGCTCAGTTGGTTGAACGTTGGAGTCTTGGTTTTGGCCCAGGTCATCATCTCATGGGTCATGGGATGGGGTCCCAGGACCGGCTCTGTGCTCGGTGGGGAGTCTGCTTGAGAGTTTCTCTCCAGGTCCTTCATTCACATGCACACACACACACANTTACTCTCCTCACCTGGTTGTGGGATGAAAAGTTAGGAATTCTAGAGAATCTAAGGCTCTGGTCGTGCCAGCTCACCCCTCCAGTGGGATTCCGTGAGGGATTTCCAGTTGCTGCTAATGAAAATTTAGGTCGGGTGCTGAAGGACAAGAATACTCATTATTTGTTGTGAGTTGTGATGGTGAAAGCAGAATTGGGGTGTGTGTGTATTTGTCTGGGGTGCGTGTGTGTCTGTGTGTGTGGGGTTGTGTGTCTTTGTGTGTCTGTGCGTGTCTCTGTGTGTGGCTGTGTGTCTATGGGGTTGTGCATGTGTGTCTGTGTGTGTGGGGTTGTGTGTCTATGTGTGCCTGTGAGTGTCTGTGTGTGGTTGTGTGTCTATGGGGTTGTGTGTGTGTGTGTGCGTGCATGCTTTAAAGTTATCTAATGTTGGGCCCCTGGGTGGCTCAGTTGGTTGAACGTTGGAGTCTTGGTTTTGGCCCAGGTCATCATCTCATGGGTCATGGGATGGGGTCCCAGGACCGGCTCTGTGCTCGGTGGGGAGTCTGCTTGAGAGTTTCTCTCCAGGTCCTTCATTCACACGCGCGCAACACACACACACACACTCTCTCTCTCTCTCTCTCAAATAAATAAATAAATCTTAAACATTTAAAGTTATCTAATGTCATTCACTTGGGCCTTGGCCGTTGTTCTCTGTTTTAGCAAGTCCTGAGAGAGAGGTCTTCACATGGGGGGACGCAAGGTGACATTCTGCCTCCCTGATTGAACTGACTGTAAATGGAGACCTAGAGAGACAAGAGAGAGACCTTCTCACAAGAGAGAAACTTCTGGAAAAATCAGGAGTGCTTCAAGATGGACTTAGAGGCCGCTGATATTTGAAACCCTCTGTAGTGTGGTAGCTTGCAAGATCTCAGGTTGTGTAGTAAGTTGAGGACGCTGCATAATTCACAGGACTTAAACCAAATCTTAATTAGAAGGTTGAGAAATTTGTGTGGCTGCCAAAGGGAGAGAGAGAGAGGGATACCTCATACTAGAACCCAAGAATCCTGTGAATGGAGACATCATCTGAAGCTGTTTTTTGAAATTCTTTTTGGGAGGAGTTGTAATGAAAAGTCTGCTATTTCTTCTTCCTTACTTTTTCACTTTTGGCAATTACTGATGCTGATATCTAACAACTGGAAATTGTGGTCCATGACTTTTAGAGCGTACTCCACATTCTCCTGGTTGAGTTGTCTTCCTGAAAGTTAATTATTTTTTTACTCAGGGCCACAAGTGTTTTGACACAAGGACAATACCCCTGGAGTCGTGATACAATTTCGTATGAAGGCTAAGGTTTTGCGATCATAGATGCCTACTTTCAAAAAAGGAAATTCTTTTTTCTTTCAAATTCTGGTGCCTATTTGCAATGAAATGATGCCATTTTCTTTAAGTTCTGGCCTCTCCGCAAATGGTTATTTTAACTGACACTCAAGTCAAAGGCTCGTTTGTAATGCCTTTCATTTCAGTTTTATGGCAAATTAAATTATGGTTGTGGTTAAACAAAATTACATTAAAACCCATATGTGCTGAAGAAGTTTTGGGGGAAAGTATCGGGTTTATACTTTAAAAAGCCCAAGCTTCTCTGTTTAAAGTGGATCTTTCATAAACTCGGAGTCAAGAAGCAACAATAATGTCCTTCAGTGAGTCAAACAGTTTGGAGAAAAACGGACCCTGAAAATACTAGGGAAACAGACACTGGACTGAAAAAACGCTAAGTCGAGTTTTTCTGTCAAACCACGTTTGAAAGTAAGGAATTTGTGTAAATTGCCATCTTTTGCATCAGAAGGAGGAAGCGTGCACAGTCCCCAGCTATATGGAGTTGTTGTGACATAAGAAAACAGAATCTTTTTAAACCTCCAGTTTAATTAATTCTTAAAAAAAAATAATTTAGCAGCAGCACGTTAAAAGGACAGAGGGGGAAAAAAACCCCGATTAGTTCCAAATAAGCGTCTCTTAATCACCCTTGTGAAGGCGTAATTTGCAAAACACTACGAGGAAGTAACATCTTTTTAATTTTAGGGGAAAAAGTGCATTGATAAAAATAAGTAGAACATTTTAATTAAAACTCATAAAGTGCGCACATCTGCTTGGGATTGTTCGGCGTGGCGGCGATTAGCGGGTCCCTGCACCTAGATAATGAGTCCCCGGTTGTCGTCGCGGGCATAATGGCCCGGCCCTTGTGAGAACGCTAGCGGCGCATTTTGTGGTGCGGGACATATGCCCATTAGATCCCAATAAGTCCAGCCCCGAACGGAGGGGTGCGCTGGGGGGGCCGGAGTTAAACACAGGAAACAAGCGTTGAGTGTGTGCCAATAAAAATGATCACAGATCAGGGCTGCTGATGTCATAACCCTGGGGGTCGGGGGTCAGGGCGCTGAATGCGCCTGAAAGGGGCCGCCTGTCTGCGGCCGGGCCGGCGGCGGGCGAGGGGGCGCGGCGCGCACAAAGGCCCGCAGCGCCTCATTAGAGACGCGTTTGATGGGCTCCCGGCCCCCACGGGGGCCCCGGGCGATGTCAATGGGATAATTACGATGATCTAATGGCCGGCTCTTTTGCATGCAGGCCCGCCTGAATGGGCGCCTGGAGGCTGCATTGAGCCGGGCTGTGTAAACTGTAGGGTGCCTCGCCGACTTGGAGCCGCGGAGACTGGCGGCGGGTCAACTTGGACCACTTTGCATTCACGCTCTCAATAGGCGGAGCGGGAGGCGCGCTTTTCCACGGCCGCCTTTCAGCCGGGAGAGTGACAGATTGCAGGTCAGGGGCTGGCGGGACCCGGGCCCTCGCCGGGCAGATGGACCGCGCGGCCAGTCGGGGGACCCCCGCCCCGAGCCCGCGCGCGTCCACGCGGAGCGGGCGGCCGCGCGCTGGGGTGGGAGTGGGCCGCAAGTCTTCCCGGGCGGCGGCCGGCGGTGGCGGGGGCGGGGGTTTAGGGAGGGATGCCGGCCGGGGTGGTTGGGGGGAGGGGCAGGGTGGTTTTCCATTTTCCCCCAAATCGGCTCTCTTAATTACGAGAGTAATCATCCAACAAGTCCCACAGCCCAGCGCTTGGCTCAGCTCCCACGCTTGTGCGTTTCCCCATAAGCAGATACGGCTCCTGCCAAGAGCCCCCGCAAAGCAGCCCCACCCCGAGTATTTTGGAGGAGGGGGTGGGGGAGAGGAAAGAAGAAGTGGATATTTGCGATTTCAAAAGAATGCTCGCTCAATGGCTTATGTTAAACCACATGACCCTGCGGGTATCCGACCACTTTCCACCTAGGAAGCTGGCAATTTTATAGGTTTCCCCGAACGCTCTCCCGCTTCCATCGGGACTCGCGGCAAATGTGCTCATTGTGAATTATTTTGCATACGTGGGAATCCTGATCTTTGCAGCCTCTAGGATTTATACAGAGCTTAATCTGGGTCTTTCCAGCACTCAGTAACTATTGCTGGAACGAATGAATGAAGAAAGGAATACACACAGACCTGTGTACAGAAAAAGTTCCAAGTTGCCTTTTTTACCTTCCTCCTACCAGGAACCCCCACTTCCTCTAGGCAAGCAATCCCAACAGCCTGGCATATTTCTTTTTCCTCCTTTCTCTTGCACTTAAAAAAAAAATCACTCTTTCTAGAAAGCTTGAATCTTATTGACAGGGTAAAAAAAAAAGTATGTATGAATCCTTCCATCCTCATTCCAAACTTGCGTGTGTCTGTTCCCTCTGTAAGAGTGTATAGGTAACATCACAGAGCATGTGTCCCCGCTTTTACAGCAGAGGGATCGTAGGGTATGTGATGTTTTACAACTGGAGTAAACCTAGCATCACTGACATTTTTCCATATCAGTAAATATTGATGTACATTCTCCTATTAAATGGCTGCCCACCACCCACTGCATGACTTACCCCTATTTGCACAAGCAGCCCCCTGCTGATGAAGATCTAGGCTGTTTCCTTCTTTCCTCTTTGAAACAATATTGCTGTGAATATATTTGTACATTCCATTTTGTACACTCTTCCAATTATCTCCTTAAGATGAATAATTATTTTTTCAAGGGTAAAGGATGTCAGTTCTCTTATATATTCTATATTTAGAGCTGGAATCAATCCTGGGCAATAATCTAGTCTTGATCACGTATGAATATGCATTAAGTGCACCTAGCTGTTCCTGTCCTCATTCTAACAGCAAACATTTAAACTCTCTCATTCTTTCTAACCCAGAAACTGCCTTTTTCTTAGCAAAAATTGGGGGGGAGTCACTCTAGGGAAGGGGGTGTCCCTGATCTTACTTTATTTGCACTTTTCTTCACTCAGAAAAGCCCTTTTTTAATAGCTAACGATTGAAAATGATTTCATCTTTGCTGCCTTCCCTGGAGTCAGAACGCTTTCACAGTTGAGCTGAACAGCAGATTACCTTGAGGTCCCAAAGCCAGACTTAGAAACAACACTGGGCACAGCAAATGACAGCGAATGACATCGTGTAACGGATGAGATGGAATTGCCAAGCGTAATAAAAGGCAGCGTCTTCTTTGGCCCTTGCTGCTCCCCACCTGATATCCAAGTTACATTTGGTCTGCGGGATCCATTTATCATCAGACAAAACAAAAGTGGAATTAAGTGGTATCGAAGCATTTTAAAATTCAATTCAATTGTAATAAAACACTATATGTACATAGTAAACATTTTTTTCCAAACACTACAGTGAAAAGCTTCTCTCCTGCCTCATCTGCCCCCCACCCCCACTGCCTGTTTTCCAGATTTCTTTCCCTAGAGGCAAGGCTCCTACCCCTTTCTGCATTTCCGTCCGCTGCTGTTCTTTGCATACAAACCTGCATAGATGCCTGTTCCGCTTTGCACAGGAAATTAACATACCATATACTTTATTCCGCTTTGTTCTTTTCACTTACAGTATCTGTGTCCCCTGTGTGGGCGAACCAGTTTAACCAATCCCCCGCTCATGGACACTTAGGTTAGGCTCGGTCTTTTGTTAGTACAGGCGATATTCTTATCACAGAGGGAAACTAGATCTGTAGTTAAATTCCTAGCAATGGAGATGCTTCATTAGAAGGTATATGCCTTCAAAGACTTGAGAGCGCTTGCCACATTGCCCTCCAAAGAATCCTTCTCGTTGGCAGTCCCAAAAATCAGGTCTGAGAGGACCTGCTTCCCCATGCCTTGCCCCACTTAGTGTCTTGTCACCTTTTTTGAATTCTGTCAGTTGGATCCATGAAAATGTCTAAATGATATTTTTGATAATAAATAGCCTATGGGACTTTAGAACAGAATCCAGTCTCCAAGGGAGGATAAAGTGATGGGCTTCAATCCCCCAGTGAGCCGGGGCTTAGAAATTTTCCAGGGAATGTTGGCCCCAAGGAATTTCTCCCCTGTGAGGGGAAAGGAGAACCTGTCTGTAGGCTGTGTTTACCCTGCATGAATGGGGGAGGGCCTGTGCCCTTGTTGGGGGTGCGGCCCATCCTCTGGCTGGCGTCACCCTGTCGCCAGCCTTCACTCTACCTTCCAGCCAAGAGTTCCCTGGGACCCCAGCAGCAGGAGCACCACCGGGCTGCGCTGGGAGGTCAAACCCGGGACGGGACCGAGGCGCCGGGAATGACGCTCCTGCTTAGGCGTATTTGGTCACATATGCATCTCCATATTCCCCGACTTGACCAGTCTTCCTCCAGAGCTTCCAGAAGATCCCGGTTCCCTCCCACCCCCACCATGCCCAACTAATAGACGGGGCAGCTTGCATTGGAAAGAAACAAAACCGCACAGCCTTTGATAAGCAAAGAGATATGGGGGCGGGGCTCTCGTCTACGACCCAGGACTCTCCCTCAGTTCCTGGTCTGCCAGCAGCTTGCGAACCCCCTGCAAAGAGCCCATATGAAGCATCCTCTTTTGGCCTGATTTCAGCTTATCCACCTGCTCAGAGACCACTGGATCTTTTCATGCCTTACAGGCCTCCCTGCATTTTGCTTCCTTTTAGATGCATGCCCAAGGAGGGGGCCCTTGGAACTGTTGGCGCCTCGCTCCCCCCAATTTTGTGTGCCCGGACCAACCAGCAGCATTTTCTGTGAAAACACAGTTTTCCACTTAGTTTTTCTTCTCCGAAGCGACAGCTCCTTTCACCCCAAAGAAAATAATCCTCAGCCCTGGTTTTGGAGAGCGACAGAAATGTGGAAGATGATTCGCGTTTGGAACTTCGGAAAGACTCTCAGGCAGGAAAAATATTTTCAAGTGTTGATTCTGCTGCCGCGGTCCCTTCATCTCATTTCACTTGTTTCAGAAAAATACCGCTCGTGCTGGTTTCCGAAAACTTCCACGCCGTCCCTATGTTCATTTTCTCTTCGTGGTTGCCTGTAAGGAGCTGGAAATTAATAATCTGAAAACAGCCAGGGGGAAAGGGGTTCTGGTGCTCAGGGCTGGGTGCTTGCTTTTTATTTTTTATGTATTTTTTAATCTTTTTTCCTGTCTCCCAAAAGGAAGCTCTGCGTTAGTTCTGTGCCTGCGTTCTTAGGTGCTCACATCCGCAGCCAGCTGGGGTGGGTTGGAGCATCTCCCAGCAGCCACACATCAAAGAGTTAAATGTAAATAGCCCCTCTTTGCGGGAGTTTGGCTCCCGCTGTAAGTAGGTGGAGTTTGGAATCTGGGGTCCCACAGACCCCTTGCATTTTTGGTTGATTGTCTTTAATTACTTTTGAGGGCTGAGCAAGGTTGCTGGTGCCTCGGGGCACTCATGACAGACAAGGAATGTTTCTTAATGCCATTTATAAGGAGCACGTCATGAAGCATCAAACAGAGCAAAAATGACAAGAATAGCCAGTGTATCATTACAGCCTTCATTTAAGTAAAAGATGCAGTAAACAGAAAGGAAAACCAACCACGCAGGGGGTGGATTTATTTGTTTTGATTGCCTATTGTTCAAAAAGGCATTTATATCCTGATTTTTACAGTATTTGCTGAAGCCCTAATTTCGCTGCTTGAAGGGTGGAAGGACAAAGGTGAGGGTAGAGGCTGGCAAGGAGGTGCGGCCCTTCCCTCAGCAAACCTAGCAGAAGCCAGTTTAGTGCCTAAAAAAGAAAAAAAAATTCTTGCTCATTATTTTTTTTTTTTTAGAATTTCTTTCTGCGGAGAAGAACAAACAGAAGATGTTATGTGTTGACAGAATTAAACTCATCAGGTTTATCAAATAAAAATACAGGATGGCCAGCTCAATTTGGCTTTCAGATAAACAATAAATAATTTTTTAGTATAAGTGGGTTCCATGCATATTTGGGACAGACTTATATTTAAAAAAACCCCACTTATTCGCGGTTTATCTGAAATTCATTTAACTGGGTGTCCTGTATTTAATTTGGCAACTCTGTATAAACCCTGGTTCCTTCTTTTTTTTTCCCCCCAAGATTATTTATTTATTTATTTGACAGAGAGAGAGACAGCCAGCGAGAAAGGGAACACAAGCAGGGGGAGTGGGAGAGGGAAGCAGGCGTCCTGCTGAGCGGGGAGCCCGGATGCGGATGCGGGGCTGGATCCCAAGACCCCGGGATCATGACTCAAGCCGAAGGCAGACGCTTAAGGACTGAGCCTCCCAGGCGCCCCAGCCCTGGTTCCTTCTAATTCCATCACTGGTGTGTCCGAATCAAAGGTGAGGGAGGTGCTTTTCCATGAAAAGGGGCACGGGCGCAGTGAGCCTGTGTTAGTTCTCAGTGGGATGTACTTACCCCCAACAGCATACATTAGCTTCAGTGATTATGGAAGCACGTGGAATTGAGTGACGGACCCACAGCAGCTGCATCTGGGAGCAGAAGGTGGACATGGGGCCTCCATGGCTTTCTGGGCTGTGACCCCAAGAGAGTTGCTTAAACTCTCAGAATTTTGTGTTCCTCATCTGTAAACGGGCCTGCTTGAACCTCTCTCCTGCATCTCCTTCCCAGGATAACAGCGTTAGAGCCTTGGGCTCAGTGATGGACAAAGAACTGTCTAGAAGGAGTAGGTGTTGTGATGAGAGGTCACGTCTCTGACACTTTGGGGCTCTGGGCTTGAGAGACAGAGAGACCAGAAGTTCAGTGGCTGTGTGTCCCTTGGGCAATGGATTTCGGTTTGCTGCCTTGTGATCCTTTAAAAATTTCAAACCACAGTCACCTGTTTAAAGTGGACATGGGACCTTGTCATTCCCCTGTTTGAATATCTGAAGTGGCTCCTTCTCACACTTGGAATAAAATGCAGACCTTTATTATTTATTTATTTATTTATTTATTTATTAAAGATTTTATTTATTTATTTGACAGAGAAACAGCCAACAAGAGAGGGAACGCAGGCAGGGGGAGTGGGAGAGGAAGAAGCAGGCTCATAGCAGAGGAGCCTGATGTGGGGCTCGATCCCACAACGCCGGGATCACACCCTGAGCCGAAGGCAGACATTCAACGACTGAGCCACCCAGATGCCCCAAAATGCAGACCTTTAACAGGACCTCCCCGACCCTTCATGATGCCCCAGCTACCCACGCAGCTCGCNTTCAACGACTGAGCCACCCAGGTGCCCCAAAATGCAGACCTTTAACAGGACCTCCCCGACCCTTCATGATGCCCCAGCTACCCACGCAGCTCGCAGCTCCCTCACCAGCTTCCCGCCACTCTGGCCTCCGGCTGCGCCAGGACTGGGATGAGGCGGGACGGGACCCTGGGAACAGGAGCTCCTGCGGGTCTGTGATGGACCCTTCAACGGCACAGTCTGTGCTTTACGAGGCGTTCTGGCCGAGAGCAAGATCTCCACGCTCCTGAGGTTGAGGCTAGTGCAGAAAATTCAAAGGAACTCGTGGAACTTTCCTTTCATTGACTTCGGGCCATTCCTCTAACAACAGGACGGAGCACCTTTGATGTGCTTGCTGGTGTGCGAGGACCCTAATTAGCCACCTCGTAAGATTACATTTTAAAAAGGTAAGATTTCCACGGTAAGCACTTTGTATCTGCCAGTCATCGGATCAGATCCTAATAAATAATTTCTTGAGTTTTTGCTGACTAGGTATATTTCGTGATCAGCAAATAATAAAAGTACAGTTGATGTCCCCACTACACGCGTGAGGAAATGGAGTCCCAGAGATGGGAAGGAACTTTTTCACGGTTGCCCAGCTAGGAAGTGACGGAGCTGAGATTTGAACCTGCAAAGAACTGCTTTCAAAGAAGGTCCTTTGACGTCTTTTCTCTGCTCCCTCACAGGCCGGAGTAGACAGTCTGAGCTTCGCATGGCATGTGTGAAACCATCTGAAAAAGTGGTTTTGCTGGAAAAGTTGAGCCAGCTGACCAAATTAGTCAAAAGTCATTAGTTCTGCTCACCAGGTACGGTTAAAAGAAGTGACAAAAACTGGGGTGCTTGGGTGGCTCAGTCATTTAAGCATCTGCCTTTGGTTCGGGTAATGATCTCGGGGTCCTAGGATTGAGCCCCACGATGGGCTCCCTGCTCAAAAGAGTTGGTTTCTCCCTCTGTTCTTCCCCGCCCTGCTTGTGTTCCCTCTCTCAAATAAATAAATAAAATCTTAAAAAAAAAGAAGTAACAAAAACAAACATCATCCTTTCGGCTGTGAATATTTTCCCCTGCCGATTATCTGGCAATAAGAAACGAGCCAGTGGCAAAACAAAAATGGTGTTTTCGGTCACCATTGAATTGAATCAAAATGTCTGTTCACTGCCCTTCACTCTCCGCTTGATTTCCTTGTGTTAGTGCAGGAGCTGGAAACTTCCAGAAAGGGCCAGAGAGAAAATATTTTCAGCCATGTCAGCCATACCATCTCGGTTACAGCTACACGACTTCGCCCCTGTAGCAAGGGGACAGCCACAGACCACACGTGGACGGACCGGTGTGGCCGAGTGCAATAAAACCTTATACAGTCAGTCCCCACTCCGCTCAGCAGTGTTCTAGAAAGTTGCTCGCAAACACTGAATTAGCAAATCCTGAACCACTGCTCCCAAAAGAAACACAGGGTGAGGCGTCTGTGAGCCTCAGGCCATGACATTTTTGTCAACTGATCGATGACATATAACCTTGTTTTATGTGTGTGTCTAGTAAAGACAATTTTTGAACACACACCGTGGATTCCGTAGCATTGAACCCACAGCCATCAGGGCTATGGCTCGTGCCCGAACAACGCTTTGCCTAACACGCGTCACCTCCCCACCCCCCTTCTCACCTTCTCACACTCAGGAACAGTAGATAGCCCTCCAGCCCTGTGCGTGTGCACTCTTTTGGACAGCAAGATCGCCTACCAACCCGGGGTATCGTGGCACTAAGTGGATGTGAAAAGGACATTTGTCTACAGAGGAGGCAGGAAACCAGAGTTGCCTTGCTTGACTACGGCTGGGTGACTCAAACTGTTTGCTTCTTGGCCTCTGTCCGAAAAGGACCGCCACAAGTACTGATGTGGGGGTCCAAAATAAGTTTTAGCGAGTCAGCAGACTTGCAAAATATGAATAATGTGGATTGACTGTATAGAACACTGAAAGTTGAATTTTACATAATTCTCACGTGTCACAAGATAATCTTCCTCTTTCGATTTTTTTTTTCCAGCCATTTAAAAATGGGAAAACCATTCTGAGCTTTTAGGTTTGTGCCCACACAGGCAGTGGGGCTGATTTGGCCCCCGAGCTGTAGTTGGCCGGCTCCTCCCACGGGCCGATAACCGCCCTGTTGTGAGATTTCTCGTGGAGAAGAGGGACTGAGGACCCTCTGGTCAGGATGGGCCGCTTCATTCCGGGACTCTTCTCACTTGGGTGAGAAAACGAATCCATCCTATATCCCCCGTCTACCCCTAAAATGACAAAGCAGTCATGCTCTTAAAATGCCATCAGAGTTTGGTTCGCTTTCTGAAGACAGACGAGGCAAGAGCTGTTTTCGGAGAGCGCCCGGCCCCCTGAGCTATGCCTGGTAGTTTTCTCCATCACGATGACGTCCGAAAGAGCTGAAAGAATCCACGCATTATTTGAAGCCCAACTTTTTCCCTTCCTAACATTCCCTCCATCCTCGGAGCTCCTATAAATAGGAGCTGCAAATAAAAAGGAGGGAAGAAAGAAAAAGAAACGTCGGCCTTGTTTCTCTCAGAGACACGTCCCTTCTGCACCCAGCACAATGCGGGCCATTATTCCAATCGTGCAACCGGCTCTGAATGCCCATGATGCAAACACAAACCAGGGCAGACATGATAGCATTTGCTGAAATGCCTTTGCCTCCCGTTTAAGTTTAGTTTATCCATTGGCTCCTGCTGCCGAGTTCTCTAGAAAAGCCCAGACAGTCAGAGGAGATGGCTTCTCAAAACTCTTCCCAAAATAGATAGAGGGTCAGAGCGAAGAATAAAGTTCTGGCATTTTTCAATAATTTAAGAGTCACTGTTTCCAACCAAGGATTGGTCATACCTTTTCCTGTCCTGGAGCCGACAGCTAGCCCGTGACCTTGGAGGGAGAATTTCTGTGTGGGACATCTGTTCATTCATCCGATAGATGTTGCTGGAGCTCCTACCAGCTCCCAGGGTCTCTGCCTGACTCTGAGGATGGAAGAGTGAACCAGACAAATGTTTTCTGGGTTTGTCATCCCCAGAATGTCAGGGATAGAGTCCCAGACCAACCAACGTATCTAGAATTCTCTCAAAAGTGTTTTCTGGAAATCCCACTTCTTTTCCACTCAAAAGAATTCAGGGATAGTCAAGGGACATACGCCCCGATCAACAGGAAATGTCTGGAACTGCTCCCTTTTTGGCACCGGATCTTTCAAAACTAAAAACGGAGACTTTGGTCAGTCAGTCAAATCAACAGGAGATTATATTAGCCTGGCAATTTTTCTCATTAAAGAAAACAGCAACTCTAAATTTGTGTTGTGAACCAAGAAATTCGTTCTCATGCTGCTCTCTCTGGAAACTTGTCACTTTTGTGGAAGATGGTTTTGTCTCTGTTCTTCTCGGCAAAATTTGCCCTTGGCCAACACCGAGAATCAGCCGACCACATCTCACCTAGAATCAACTGATTTTAACAGCTTTTTAGCAAATCTTTGAAAGGCGGAGGAGGTGGTTTTAAGCCCATAGGGTCTGTACTTGTCTAAGAAACTGCCAACCCCCTGCTTTCCGTCGGGTGACAGGGACCCACGGGCTGAGAGGGTGGCTGGCCCCATCCCACAGTGGCCAGCCGCACTGGCAGATCTTCTCTTTAGAAAGTGTGCTGTGGAGGGAGGGGCACAGAGAGCCATGGATCCCTTTGTAAAACCCAAGAGAGCCAGATCTCTCTTACCAACATCTACCCCTCTGCCTCCTCCACCCAGTTCATCCAAGAAAAAGTTTCTAAGTAATCTTCTGCAGGAAGGAGATGCCCTCATTCCTGTGGCTTTGGTTATAGCATTGGGAGCCGCAACAGCACCCCCCAATCGACTGTGGGTCTATTAGCAGATTCTGAAGATTTCCTAAAACTCCCTTATATTTACTGTGTGTGGCAGGAAAGCTTGGGAGCCGAGTTACCAGTCACCCGGCACCTAGTATCTCACAGAAGCAGTTGGAATACACATTTTATCACTTGGCACGTTCGCGGGCAAAACCTCAAGTTGGCAAGGATCGAAAGAAAGGGGTTACTCTCTGAGAGTGTGTGAATAAAAACTGGTTTTGCTTTAGAGAAAAGAGCTTTCTTGGAGGGAGGTTTTGCAACGTGCGTCGAAGTGTAAAAAGCACATACACTGGACCTGGGCGCTCTCCTTGGAGCAGGGGTCCGCCAACAACGGTCTGCACCCTGTTCTCTTGACTCACAAGCCAAGAATGGTATTTATATGTTTACATGATTGCGGGAAAAAGTGAAAAGAAGAATAGTATTTCATGACACGTGAAGATGATAGGAAATTCACATCTTAGTGCCCATAAATAAAGTTTTATTGGCACCCAGCCATGCAAATTTGTTTGCAAATTGCTGGCAGAGTGGAGCACTTGTGGCAGGGGCCATATGGTTCCACAAAAATACTTACTCCCCGGCCCTTTGCAGAAAGTTTGCTCACCCCTGTTTTCAAGGGATGTGTTCTAAGGAAACTGCAGGAAGGTAATGCCCAGCGGCCGGGCACCAGCTCATAAACCATGACACCTCTGTTCGGGGGCGTACTATAGGGCTACGAAGAAGGTGATGCTGATAGAGACCACGCATTTTATTCCCATGGACACGTGCCCAATCGTATTGTTGTGTTTTATCTTATTTTTTTAAAAGATTATTTATTTATTTATTTGAGAGAGAGAGCGCGTGAGCACAAGCAAGGGGAGGGGCAGAGGGAGAAGCAGACTCCTTGCTGAGCTGGGAGCCTGAGGCAGGGCTCGATCCCAGGACCCTGGGACCATGACAGGAGCTGAAGGCCGATGCTTAACCGACAGAGCCGCCCAGGTGCCTCCATGATGCTGTATGTTAAAGGAAGAAAGTTGTATCCTAAAAACGGCCTGGAGAAAGTGAATTTCCTTTTTTTTTTTTTTAAATAAAATGATGTACCTGAAGGAATGTGATCAGAGAAAGTATAAAGCAATTTTTATTTTCATTTCATTCATTTTTTCTGTGTTTTCTGCTTTGTCTGAGTCACTTCATAAGCAAGGCTTTTCTCCCTATGCCCTCCTGCCATCCCTGCAAAAGGAACTGTCCTGAAAGATCTGAGGGGCAGATTTTAACAGTGCTCCTGTGATCTCTGGCTGAGAAAATAGGTATGCCCTGCCTTGTCCTTCCTTCTCTCCACTGTCACTGTGCCGTCCACCTCACCCCTACCCCATCGAAGCTTGAGCAGAGAACACACAGATCTGAGCGTTGTCAAGGAAACTGCTAAATCCCCAGTTATTCTCAGTCAGGGAAAATGAGAATCCCAGCCCCTAATCCCTGACCCACACCGGGTTAGTGCTGGTCAGGCTGCCTGTGAGAATGTTCCAGAATCAGGGGGCAGTTTTCTCCTTAGCAGTAATACACCAGAAGTAGTTTCTTCTACTTTTTTTAAAATCATGTTTATAATTAATATTCCATTGTATTACAATTTTGTCTGATGACTAATTCTCATCACAGGAAAAAGAGAGCAATGCGGGCACGGGAGAGAAGATAGTAAGAAACGCCAGACAGACGACCACCGAGAACTCGTTTTTGCTTTTCTGGACTCGCTAAAACGCCAGATGCCACCTGGGTTGTGTGGCGTTGCTGACGGTTACGGTGTGCATTTGCTGCGCTATTGAGGAATTCGGTGCTGGTATTGAGAATAAAAATACAGGGTTGGAAGAAACTCATGAGGGGTGGCGAGTGTAGATATGAACAAGTTATCCACTTGTGAGCCACGCTCAAGTGACACTTTAGAAATAAAGGCGGACAGTGTTACTTGTAGAAAGGCAGGGATGGAAGTCCTAAGGACACCTCGAAGCTTCACAGGACACTGATCATGTCACCGTGAGATTGACTGGTGTGTCATCCCTAAAGCTCTGGCCCGGTGTGTCCTGGATCCAAGATGCAGCCGTCGACTCTGCGGCTGCTCGGTTACAGCTGTGCTCAGACGTCCTGCTCCCCGCCTCTGTCCAGGGTCAAGGGCGTGTTGGCTCCAGGCACCTCCCGGGTGCCGGGGTGCCGAGTCCCCTTGCTCACCCTCAGCTCCGCGCTCACAACCACGTGGTCATCAGGGGAGGTGATGACGGATGGGGGAGAGAGAGAGAGGGTTGGAGTCCCGCAGGGTCAGTGAGGCCTCATGACACCCATGTCCCCACACTGCGGGCAGGTCAGACACTCAGTACCAGTGTCTGAAGGAAAGACCAAACAGAAGTAACCACATAGGTTTTCGTGGGGCCGCTCCTGTCCTAAAGATCCAGCCCCGTTGTCTCTGTCAGGGCTGATCCGAGGTTTGGACAATACCGTGCCAGACTCTCTGAGGGCACTTCCAGCCCCACCACTAACTAGCTGTTGGATGTGGGCCAATGAGTTAACCTCGACGTCTCACGTGTGAAATGGGTCTGATGGCTTGTCCCTCACGGAGCTGCTGCAGGGGGTGAGGCTTGCGGCCCCATGCAGGGGTGATGCTCCATGAGGGTCGGTCATGAGCCTCACAGATGGACCTGCCACACTGCCCTGTGCCCCGAAATTATGATCTGAGCGGAATACGGAGACCGATGCTTGTGAAAATGACAGCATACCTGGCTATGTCATTTTCTTTTTTTTTAAAGGTTTATTTATTTGAGAGTGAGCAGGGGGAGGGGCAGAGGCAGAGGGAGAGACAAAATCTCAAGCAGACTCCCTGCTGAGCGTGAAGCCCAACACAGCTCGATCCCACGACCCTGAGATCAGGACCTGAGCTGAAACCAAGAGTCAGACGTGTAACCGACTGAGCCATCCAGGTGCCCCTGTTATGTCATTTTCTGTACGTGTAGGGGAGTGTCCAGAAGGAACATGCCTGCTGATGAGCGGGTGATGGAAAGAAACTTGAGTTTTTAAACTTAGGATTTCTTGCACCCTGCATCAGTAACTTTTGTGATTATATTTTCTTTTAAAGAGACATTATCTTAGGGGTGCCTGGGTGGCTCAGTTGGTTAAGCCTCCAACTCTTGGTTTTGGCTGGGGTCATGATCTCAGGGTCGTGAGATCGAGCCTCGCACTGGGCTCTGCACTTCTCTGTCCTTCTCTCTCTGCCCCTACCCTCCACCCCTAAAAAAAAAAAATAAACAAAATAAACAAACATTGTCTTAAAATGAGAAACATCCCAGCTGAGGCACATTCTACGAAATACCTGGGCAGTACTTGCCAGTACTGTCAAGACCATCAACAAGGAAAATAAAAGCCTTCACAGCCAACAGGGTTCTCAGGAAACAGGACGACTGAATGTGATGGGGTGTCCTGGGTGGGACCCTGGAACAGAACGAGGACATTAGGGAGGAGCTAAGGAAACAGGAATCAAGTGTGTACTTCAGTTAATAATTATGTATCTGTGGGCACCTGGGTGGCTCAGTCTGTTGAGTGTCTGCCTTTGGCTTGGATTGTGGTCCCAGAGTCCTGGGATCGAGTCCCACATGGGGCTCCCTGCTTATCAGGGAACCTGCTTCTCCCTCCATCTGCAGCGCTTCTTGCTTGTGCTCTTTTTCTCTGTCAAATAAATAAAATCTTAAAAAAGTAATTATGGGGGCGCCTGGGTGGCAGAGCGGTTAAGCGTCTGCCTTCGGCTCAGGGCGTGATCCCAGTGTTATGGGATCGAGCCCCACGTCAGGCNCGAGTCCCACATGGGGCTCCCTGCTTATCGGGGAACCTGCTTCTCCCTCCATCTGCAGCGCTTCTTGCTTGTGCTCTTTTTCTCTGTCAAATAAATAAAATCTTAAAAAAGTAATTATGTATCTATATAGTAGCCCATCATTGGACCCGAGTGCTATGCTGATGTAAGATGTTAGCCAAAGGGAAAATGGGGGTGGGGTACCCGGGAGCTCTCCGCACTGNTTTATGTATCTATATAGTAGCCCATCATTGGACCCGAGTGCTATGCTGATGTAAGATGTTAGCCAAAGGGAAAATGGGGGTGGGGTACCCGGGAGCTCTCCGCACTGTCCGCACCTTCTCTGCAAATCCTAACCTCCTCTAAAATGAAAAAGTTTATGTCAACAAAAAGGAAAATAAAACTTCTGTTATCCGTCTACTGAAAAGGTAAATCCATCAGCCCGGCAACGTCATACAGGAAGTTTTGAGGCCACACGGGGCCAGGAAATTTTATCAGAGTGCGCATCTCCAGAATCTGAAAGCGATGTGTGTGTTTACAGGGATGAAGGGAAGAGGGCTGGCATCGGTTTCCTGCTGCTGGAACAAATGACCACACACTCAGCGGTTAAATGACACACAGGTCAGAGGTCCCACACCGATCCTCCAGGCTGAGATCCAGGTGTCCGCCAGCAGCATCCCTCTGCAGGCTCTCGGGAGAATCTTGTTCTCGGCTTTTGCAGCTGCCACAGGCCACCGCATTCCTCCTCTCGTGGCCACCCCCATGATCCAGGATAAGCTCCCATCTCAAGATCCTTAATCCCGTCTGCAAGGGGGCTTGCGCCCTGTAAGGTGGCATGTTCACAGCTTCCAGGGATAAAGGCCTGGGCGCCTTTCCGGGAGCCGTTATGCTGCCTACCTCAGCTGGCAACGTCTTTCTTCTACCCTTGATTTCATACAGAGATCGGTGTGGCGTTGGGGAATTTCTTCCCCGTCTGGACCTCCGTTCACTCATCTGTAAAATCCAGTTGCCTTAACTTCATCTTTCAGCGCTGAGATTCCTCCTGTAAAGATGTTGGTTTGGAGCAGGATTTGAAGGCTGTGTTACAGGCCACCCCGCAGCCCTGAAGTCAGGACGGTGGGGCGAGCACACTGTTTCACCCATAGGGGTTTGGAAACGATGCCTCGATTCTCTCACCGGAGGGACCGAACTGCAGTTATTTTGGTGTTTTTCATTTTTCTAGTTGCTCCTTCGTACATGAGGCCTTTCACACAGCAACTTGGATACGGCAATGAAAAAAATGAAACACTTTGGAAATTTCCTGGCACTGCGTTCTAGGGCTTTCTTCTAGGGCAGGGGCTAGAATTGGCCTTTGGCTTAGAAAATCCAGAGGTCTGGGTCCAAACCCAGCTCCGTGCTTCCTCAGTGGCCAGGAGAGGTTGGGCTAGTCTCAGAACTTCTCTGAGGCTCAGTTCACCGTTCTGTAAAATGGGACAATCGTAAGTGTACTTACTGCATAGGGTTTTTGTGAAGAATCAGCAAAAGAACGCAGTAAAATGCCTGGCACGATGCAGAGTTGAGCCCATAGAATTTCTCCCGGATGTGTGTTCACTGTTCACGTGCTTTTTAAAAGAAAACCCTCTCCTGCTGCCCAGCTCAATAGTTTTAACTGATAAACCAGTATTTGCTTTAACGTCTAACATCCCTTTTCCTACAAAGAAACACCGAGCTTCTCAATTGGGCCATCATGCTCAGAGCTGGTGTTAAACACAAGACAAAACAACAACAACAATAAAAACAAGACAAAACAAAGCAAAATCCCCAACCGAAGAGGATCTGTGAGCTGTTGTTTTTCCCGAGGGATGTGAGTAATGCCACCCGACAAGGAGCCCGCACATACCCAAGCAGCAACGTCCACTAGGAGAGTGTTGTGAGTTTTAACTTGTTGAAGGAGGCATTTATTTAGACAGAAGGAGAAAGAAACTTCTCTCTCTCTCCCTCTTTTTTAAGGTATGCATCTGGTGTTTCACAGGTCCCTTCCAGCACTATTTTAGTGTATCCACAGATTTTGATGTTGTATTTTTATTTTGATTCAGTTCAAGTATTTTTTTTTAAGTAAATTCTACACCCAACTGCCCAACCTGGGGCTCGAACTCATAAATCCGAGATGGAGAGTGGCAAGCTCTACCAACTAAGCCAGTCAGGCACTCCAGAAGGAAAAAGAAAGAAAGGATGGGGAAACAATACGGCTCCTCTCTCCCTTTATGATTTCCCTGCAGTGTGGGCTCAGCTCATAATGAGAACCCCAAAGTGAGAGGCTGAGGGGCCCCTGGGATGGCTTTGTAGATGGCTTTGAAGATGGGACCAGACTTGCCTGCTTCCACATTCCAGTTCTGCCACTTCCTAGCTGTGTGACCTTGGGTAAGTGGCTAAGCCTCTCTGTGCTCCATTTCTTTATAAGGGATAGGAATCATGTCCACCTTACAGGGATGCTCTAATAATGAAGTAGGTGAATTTATGGGATGTACTTAGCCTGATGCCTGGTACATAAACAGTGCTTTTTTTTTTTTTAAGATTTATGTATTTATTTTGGAGAGGGAGAGAGAGCCTGTGTGAGCAGGGGGAGGGGCCGAGGGAGAGGGAGAGAAAGAGAATGTCAAGCCGACTCCCCACTGAGCAGGGAGCCTACTACGGGGCTCCATCCCATGACCCCAACCCCGAGATCATGACCTGAGAAGTCAAGAGCAAGACGCTCAACCAACTGAGCCACCCAGGGGCCCCTAAACAGTGCTTTTAAAATGTTAGCTATTGGCTGATATTTTTCCTTTTACACGACAGTTGGCTTAGTGCATTGGGCTTTTTTCATCTCTAAGACAGATGTTGAGTTTAAATAAAAGGTGGGGGCAGGGACTAGTAGGAGGGAGGAGTTAAAGGGTATGAGCAGGTAATTCACCAAGAAGAAAATGCCAAGAGTCAAAATACTATATAAAAAGATGCCCAGCCCCACTAGGTATCTGTGAAATGCTCATCAAACACCCCAAATGTGTCAGTTTTCACCCCTTAGAGTGGCAACATTTTAACATACTGGTAACATTTTGCCCCAGGGAAGGTACAAGGAAGTGGACAGCCTCATAGGCTGTGGGTACAGCTACTGGACAAAGCAAAACAGTGATGAGGATCCCGCTGGAACACGTGCCACTACTCACTTTGGGGAGCTAGCCCACAGAAACACAAGTGTCAGTGAGTAAGTGTGACAAGCAATGTCCCCGAAGCATTGTCAGAGTGGAGCCCAGAAAGAGCCTGGACATATAGCCACAGGTTACATGAACGGTGGGCTGTGCACCATCTGGAATGTTGTGTAGCGCCCGGGTGGCTCAGTCAGTTAAGCCTCGGATTCCTGATTTCAGCTCAGGTCTTGATCTCAGGGTCATGAGTTCAAGCCCTGTGCTGGGCTGGGCATGGAGCCTACTCAAACAAACAAACAAACAAACAAATAAACAAAAAAAAATTAAAGGGATCATTAGAACTGCAGGTATTAGCAATGAGAGATGTTATTGATTGCACAAAACATTGCAATGAAAACTCCCTCTGCTTGTTACTTGTGTTTGCTACAGCTCATGAAATGGGTTTGGTTATTCCTCCAATTTTATAGGTGAGAAAATGAAGGTACTTTGGGGCTAAGCAGGTCACCCGGGATCTTGAGTTCATGGATGGCAACTTGGATTTGAATCCGTCGTCTGGCTCCAGAGCCTGAGCTCTAAGGCAGCCTCTCGACCCTGAAAAATGTGGCTTACTGAACAAAGAAAGAGGCAAGAAGGGGGCTATCATAGCCCCCTGTTAAGTGACAAACACAAAATGAGGTGGACTGCCCACCCTCCACTCCCCAAACTCTTTTCCCTCCTTCATTTTTCTTCATAGTACTCACCACACACACAAGCGTGCACACCCATCCCCGCGTGCACACACGCACACATGCACGCCCAATTTTTGATTGCTCATCCTTCCTCCTTGGTCCCTGGAAGGCAAGCTTCAGGAGAGGAGGTCTATGTTCTTTCGTGTTTCTAGCACAGAAGGGTGCTATATTGGCGACTAGGAGACCCTGGAGAAATAAAATGAATGAATCGCCTTCACCTTAATCCTGAAAGCCTTCAGCCACTAACAGAGTCATTGGGAGGGGGCTGGGAGCTCTGCAGCCTGGTGCTGGGGACCGATATGGTGGACAAAGTGGGTTGGAAATTCTTCTGGGCAGCATGAGCCTGGAAAACCCGGCATCTGGGGATACAACATGCCTGCAACCGCCCCACTGCCTCTCTTAGTATCAGCCCAGCACTGCAATTAACTAGACAGTGATTTAATAAATCTGGAAGCTGAATTTCTTTTGGCGGCAGCATGGAAGACTGTTGGCAGCCCCTAGCTGCGTAAATTAAAACAATAAGCTGTTTGTAAAAATAAGATTTTTAAACATGCATACACTTGAATTAGCATTCAGCTCAGAACCCCACAGAACACAGAGAAGCTGGCTGCGTGCCCCATAAACACCCCTCACTCCTCTGCTGTGGTGAGAGCCACCACTGCCCTTTCCAAGGTGTTCTAGAAAGAATGGTGTTTTGGGGGGTTTGAACTCAGGACCCCGAGAGCAGAGCTTGCACGCTGTACTGATTGAGCCGGCCAGGCGCCCCAAGAAAGAGTGGTGTTACAAGGCAAGGGTCTCCCGCCAGCACCTCAATCCTAATCTGGGTTGGACATGGCAAGTACCCCCAGAGCCCATGCCACGAGGACACACAGCAAAATCGCTGCAAACTGCTTTCTCTTAAAAATACAAAATGTTGGCTGCAGCTGCAGTTAATTTACTTCTGATGAGTCTAACCTTTCCTTCTCCGAGGAAGTTGTTTAGCAGGAGGAGAAAATGCGGTCACAATATTGTTTTATGACTGTTTATCTTTAGAGTCCAAGCGATACTGATTGCAAATATTTATGCGCATTTTAAAAAATCTCGGCTAATGTTTGGAATGCATTTTTTTTTTAAGAGAGAAATCAGATTTCAGGTGGATTTAGCAATTTTGGAGGATTTCAAAGTCATAACCAAGCTTCCTCTACTGGCCCACTGGCCCATTAATTGCCTAAATACAGCAATTAGGCAAACACGATCAAAATACAGAATATTACCATTCTGTTTGGCTTTGGAAGGCTTGTCTTGGTTTTAAATGTCCATTATTAATGACTAGTCTAGAAATCTAAGTCTTGGCTTCTATTGCATTAAAGAAAAGACCTCCGAATGAGAAAACTTTGCATTCCTCTTCGAAATGCTACTTTCCTCTTAGAGAAATGATTAGCTAAGTGTCAGAGGCAAAGCACTAGATGTAATTTCTGCAGCTACCAAGTAGCCACCAAGGTGGGGTCTGCCACCCTGGGCCGACACCCTGTGTCTTCTAATTGTTTCCTTCTCTCCAAAGGTAATTGCTTGTAGATCTGCTATATAGTTAAGTTCCTTGGCCTCTGACATTGGCAAGGGCAAGGGGGCTCATATCATGGGGATCTCTTTGGCTTTAAGGTCAAAAAGATCTGGGATTAAATCCCAGTTTTGCGAGTTGCACTGTGGCCAGAAATAGAGTGATGTAACTTCTCAAACTCTGTATCGTCCTTTGTAAAATGGGGAAAAACGGTACTTAGTCCTCTGTTGGTTGCCAAGTGGCTTAATGAAAGAAGAGGATATTTATTGAAGCAAGGAAATGGGAAGCTCAGGGACAGCTTCAGGCTAGGCTGCATCCAGGGGTATCCGTGATGTCAACAGGCTTGCATGCTCTTCTTCACTCTCATTTTCATCTGTGACAATTTGTTTCTCACGGGGCACTGGCCTCTGTTAGAAAGGAGAGACTTTTCTTCTACCCTCTTAGTTTCTGTGATGGGAGCCCTTAAATTGAACTGACAAAGGACAGATTCACAGGAGATAAAGCATACACATTTTATTTAATATTAATGTTTTTACATGGCATGGGGGCTTCATAGAAAGAAGTGAAAACCCCCTAAGAGGCAATTAGGTCTTAGAGTTTGCAGAGCCTTTCAACAAAGAACGTGAAATTGTGGCGGCGTGTCAAGACAAAGGAAAAAGGGGGGTTGGTGTGGGGGGGCAGGAAATTGTGGGAAAGTGACAAGGAAAACGCAGGGGAAACGAATGTAGACAGGGTTACTTTAGTACGTCTGTTGGTACAGATTCATCTCTGGGTTGACGCCTCATCTCCAGTGACAAGGATGTTCTCCTCTTCCTGGTACCGGGAGGGCATCCTTCTCATGGAAATGTATGGCTTGTTCTTGGATAGAAAGGAGGTGGTCAGAGGGCCCTTCTTGTATCTGCTGTTTTCCAGTTGCCTTCAGCTCAAGTAGTCAATGTGCCAAAGTGACCTCGTTTGGAGGCTCTGATCCATTTTACCTCCTCGCCTTCTACTGTGGGCAGACTTGTCTGTACATGAGGGACCTGTCTCTGTGGGGTCCTTGTTTTACTTCCTTCTGGCACCGTGATGCTCAAAGCAAAGACACCTTTTCCTTTTCCTTCAGCTCCAAAGGGAAGGATGGAGGAAAGGAGGAAATCACTTTGATTGGCTGGCTCACCCAATAGGCCCTCCTTGGCCTGTGTCCAAGTCATGGAGGGCCACCACTGGTCAGATATGGACCCAGGGACTTGATATCAGCCTATGCTGACTGACAGCCTCCCTAGCATCACATGGCTACAGTAGGCTGAGGGAGAATTGTTCTCGCGGGAAAGTGGCGGAGGGTGGGACCTGCCCTGCAGTACTGATTCAAACAATGTTGATCGAACACCTGCTGTGTGCTGGGCACAGAGGGTCCCCGGAGGAGCACCACAGACCAGGTCTCTGTCCTTGTCGAGCTTTCCTGGGGGGGCAGGGGGGTGGAGAGAAGATGGGACAGGTGTCGTAGGTCATCTCCGATGGTGATGGTAGTAAACATGCTGATGAATCAAGACTGGGGGAGGGGGTTGGGGGGAGCGGTGGCTGCGGCAGTTACCACAGATGGGATGGAAGCCAATATCGGACCCCATATCGACCTGCTGAGGAGAAAGGGAGAAAGAGCCACCACGAAGCTCGGAAGGAAGAGTTCTTCCGGGAAACAGAATAGCAAGTGCAGAAAACCTGGGGCTTTGGTGGCCTCAGGCCACTGGGGGAACAGGCAGAGGGCTCGGGGACTGGAGGGGGAGGAAGGGACTGGCGAGACAGGAGCGAGGAAGGAATTTGGAGTCTGCATTCAGTGCATTGGGAAGCAGATGTTGGTGGCTTTTCAACAGGGGGTGTGATGTGATCTTACCGATCACTTGAGTGGTTGATGGAGCTCGGACTCCGAGACTGCGTGGCAGTGACTTCTCCCGCAGGTTTACCCCTTTCCGTTGGGAAGCAAGCACTGAAGTTTGACTCGGCACACGGCCATCAGCAATCAGGACCACTTTCCCAAGCCCCAGTTCTGTGTCTGGCCGATGCGCTGTAAATGCGAGCATGGCATGGTTTCTAAGAACCATCCTTCTAGACAGGGTCATGCCTTTACCCCTCCGGCTTTCGTCTTGCTGGCGGTGACTGGAGTTCAAGCAACACCTTGGGGCCAAGAGGGGTTGAGTCATGAGCAGAGGATGGCCAACCAATTAGAAAGAAGGGATCTGGGCTCCTGGTGACCAGGGCAAAGCTGCCCTTTTTCCCCCAGATTGCTATCCTCTGGAAAGGCACAACTTATCTTGTACACCGTTCAGGCCTCTATAATTTGGGGATTTCTAGTACTTGCGGCCACACCTGATTGCACCTAATTGCGGAGAGCGGAGGCAGAAAGAGCAGTCTGGAGGTGAGTGTTACTGCAGGCAAGAGCTGCTGGAACGGAGGCATAGAAGCAGGGAAGTGGGGGGAGGGGGTGGATTGGAGAAATGTCTTTTCTGAGTAGACCATTTGGAGGGGCTGCTGATAGATCGGATAGGACTGCTCTGTAAGAGGGGGTGGGGTGGGGGGGACAAAGCAGGCATGGCCCTGCCCCGGGGGACTTAGTGCTGGGACGCCTCCTACCGCTACTTGGACTGTGGTGGCCTTTCTGAAATTGCTCGTGACACTGGGCACGTCTCTTCACCTCACCAAATCTCAGTTTTGCTTTTCGGAATGTGCGTTTATAAGGAGGGCATCTGCCTCCCAGGGTGGGAGAAGACAGGTGCTCAAAACGGCGAGCAGTGGTATTCCCAGCCTATCACCCAAGTGTGAAGAAAATAGAATCTCAGAGACTTTGCAAGTGCCTGGGAATCACAGGACAGGACATTTGAAATCTGGAAGGTTCCAATCCAGGCTTAGGGTGCCACGCATCAGAGTCCAGAGGCAGGGGTCCAGTCTGTCTGGGGCAAGCCCTCTGGGGTAGGGGCCCAGCCAGGTCCCATGCAGCCCTATTTCTGAGGCCAGCACCTGACTGGACACATTTGACTGGCTGGAGGCAGGCACCTGACTCAAGCTGGGCCAATCGGAATCTCTTGGTTGGGATTGCAGAGGGAGAGTGATGGTCCACCTGGAGGCTCCGAAGTGGCCATTCGTGAGCTCTCGTGGAGAGAAAGTACCTTTTCGAGCCAAGCGACGACCAACTGGTGGGGTCAGTGTTGAAGCCTGCGCGCCTCTCGTTCTGGGGCCGTGGTGTTAACCACTCGCACTAGCCTTCCACTTCTTGTGGTACCCAGCCCAGATTCTTCTTTCCCCAGAGGCAGGGGTCCCATCTGCCCTGGATCGCATGTTTCAGCCTTGGCTGCAGGAAACCCCCGAGCCCCACGTGCTGCATGGCTTCAGGGAGGTGGATTGCTAGGTCCAACCGCGGTTGATCCCACTTGCGGGACGCTGCCAGCTAGATGCAGCTGTGTTTGAATGGGCTGCCAAGGCGGACGCTGTCAAAGCGATTCCCGGTTATGCAGGTTTCGAGGAAATGAATGAATGAAACTGAACGGACCAAGTCTCATCCCCCGGGGCCCCCAGCTCCTCCACCAGAGTCCACCAGTCTCCTGGATTCCGCAACTTGGCTGAATTGTCATCACCGTCTAAATCAGAGTGCTGTTCGTGAAATTGTCTGCATAAACGGCAAAAACCTAACAGATGTGTGCTTGGCATCTAAGTAAATTGGGCTGTTGAGAAAGAAAAAGGGTAATTAAAAGGGGTTTATGTTTAAATCCAGAGAATATTAATAAAAACTACGCTGAGTGCTGGCAATGGGCAAAGCTCTTCAGGCACATCATCTGATTTAATGTCCTAAAGACCCCGGAGTCGGGGACCATTATTGTCCCCATTTTACAGAAAAGAAGACTGAGGCCTCCAGAGGCGTGGCTTACAGAGTCCGGCGTTGAACCGAGTCTTGCTGACTCTACATCCAGGCTCTAAAACCTCTCACACTGCACCTTCTTCCTCCTAAGCCATCACGGGCTTTTTATTTATTTGCTTAAAAAAGATTTTATTTATTTGACAGAGAGAGACACAGTGAGAGGGAACACAAGCAGGGGGAGTGAGAGAGGGAGAAGCAGGCTGAGCAGGGAGCCCGATGTGGGGCTCGATCCCAGGACCCTGGGATCATGACCTGAGCCGAAGGCAGACGCTTAACGACTGAGCCCCCAGGCACCCCGATCATCACGGGCCCATTAAAAGATGTCCACAAAGATCTGATCATTACCTTTTTTAAATGTCGCAAGTGACAAGGCGAGCGGTGTCTCATCCCCACACAATGAAGAAGGGAACGATGACCTCATGAACATGGCCTTCCAGCCAGGTAATCCCACCTTCAGAGTTCTCCCTTTCTGCCCGGAGTCGACTTCTGGTTTGGTTTTTCTGGATGTGGGTTCAGTGCCGCGTGGGAGGGGTGCTGGTGCAGAGGGAAGATCGGCACCTTTCCCAACAACCAGCCTGCGCTCCAACAAAGAACAGTTTTTACTTCCCAAGAATGACTCCAGATTGACCAAAAAGAAAAAAAAAGACAGAAGAAAAAAGAGGAAGAAAGAGAAGAAGGAGGAGGAGGAGGAAAGCAAGAGCTGGCTAGTCTACAATGGAAAACATTCTCTCGACACTGGAAGGCATTCTGCGTAGATTTGAAGAACATTCTTTGAAATAAAAGAATCGACTTGTCTGCTTAATGCCGCTTTTTGTTGATGTCTCTTGATGACACTGGTGGCAAATGGTCTTGTTCAAAAATTATAGCCTGTCTGAACTGATACAGACGAGCCTTGGTGGCTGGACTGTCCTCCGATAATTGGAAACAGGGGCTCTGCAAGTGGCAGTCTGCCGAGACAGAGAAAGCGAAGGCAAACCCAGGCGTGGAGGACCTGGGACAGGCAGGCAGGTTGGGTCTGTTTGCAAAGCCAGTGCTCGTGCTCAGGAATTTCACCCTCTTTTCCTTAGAAGAGCAGGCATTAGGGAGCACTGGGTGCTCAACCTCTCTGTCTGCTGCCAAGGACACGCCGCGCGTGACGTCTTCTCGGTCTGTGCGGCAGGTGCGGGGGGCAGCGCGGCGAGCAGCAGGTGCCCGGATAGAGAAGCACCAGCCGGGTCCTGCCTCGCCCGCACGCTCCCTGGCTGTGAGCCCCAGGCACACATGCGTGTTTGCCGGTTCTCAGGTTCCTCGGCTCCAAAGTGCGATCATAGCACTCCTGTGTCGAGGTGCAGCAGGGTAGGGGATGACACCCAGGAAAGCCTGGGGTACCCCACCCCACATGTGGGACGCACTCGGTGTTTGTTAGGCATTGCTGTTATTTTTCTGACTTGTGCTTATGTGTCTCCATAACAAGAGAAGAAAGTAAACTATGGAAAAACGTTTTGGTGTGACACGTGGTCCTCTGTTCGCATCTAACTGGGGGACGTGTTAGATGCAGCTTGTTTAAAATATGAGGTGTCCCTCCCTCCAAAGATGCCCAGGGCCTTCTCCCCACAGCCTAGGAGTATGTCACTTTACATGGCAAAGGGAGATCAAAGTTGCAGATGGAAATAAGGTGGTTAATCAGCGGACTTGAAAATAGATGCTCCTGGATTACCTGGGTGGGCCCGATGCCGACACAAGCGTCCCGAGAAATGGAAGAGAGAGGCAGACGAGTCACATCATTTGATTATGAAATAATGATCAGGAAGATGAGTGTTGTTGGCTTTGATGTTGGAGGAAGGCACCATCATCCAAGGAAAGTGGGAGGCCTCTGGGAGCTGGAAAAGGCAATGAAATGCATTCTTCTCCAGAGTCTCTGGAAGGGACACAGTCCTGCCAACACCTGAATGATATACAGCCCAACGAGACATGCTTTGGACTTCTGGCTTCTAGAACTATAACATAATAAATCTGTGTTATTTGAAGCCACTAAATTTCAGGTGACTTGTCAGGGCAGCCATGGTCATTGAATACAGTGGCTTGGGGCACTGGGCGAGTTGCTTATTTTCCAGATGCCCTTCTCTTTCCATTTGTGAACTTCTCGTATATTCTGAGGGAACTGAGCGCACCTCCTTACAGTGCTTGGAACATGACATGGCGGCTAGCTCGTGCCCTTTTGACGCCAGCATTGAACCAAAACCCAAACCAAAAACCCCCACCTTTTTGTAAAGCGGGAAATTGGTTCTTTGGGGGAAAAAAATGAATTCAACCAGAGAAAGTTTGAGCTTCATTTGGAATTATAAAACCACGCTATCCCAGCACGCTCCCTCCCTTAGCATCTGTGAGATCTCGTGCCTCTACGGAAGCACGTCGAGTCGCTAATTTTACATTTCAGATGCAAGCACAGGCTGTCAAAGGTCCATCGGACGCTTCCATTGCTGGCATTCTTCAGATCAATTATGCACCGATGTCTCCTCGCTTACAAGCCTGGGATTGTTCACAGTCACCCCGCAAGACTGAGAAGTGGTGAGAATCTGGCCCTAAGCACAATGCAGAAATTCATATTCAGATGGCTGAGACGTTAAGGCGGTTCTGGGAGCTCTCTGGGCGGGTAGGGCCTCTGTCATTGGCTTCCGACGTCACGCCGCGACCAGCGGCCTGCTGGAGTCTCCCACACCCAGAGCTTCCCTTCGCGGCTCGTCCTCTCTCCCTTCGCGGCTCTACCGTCGCTTTCCAGGAGCTACTCACTGGCAACCTCCAGCTTGGGCTGAAGGACTAGAGGCTTGGAGGGGCCTCCAACCGTCAACCCCACATCTGTCAGGGGGGATGCGTCTCATCAACGGCTTAGAAACAGTCTGTGCTGGCTTAGGACACGGGAGGCATAAATTAAATCATAACAGAGTGCTTGGCTGACAGCGCGTGATGACAGGTGCTGTGAATAAGTTGGCACAAGGGCCACTGCCCTACATCGCGATTGTCAGTCACGGCCACCGCCCCTCTCCTACCCATGGGGACCGGGCCCTGTTCACCTCGACTGGGATAAGAATTGGCTCCTACGGGTCTCATGCTCACGGATGATGTCGCAGCCCCTTTGGGTCATCGCCTGTCCCACCTGTAGCTGGGCTGGAGCGATTCTCAGGTGTGAAGCCAGCAGCTGTGTGCCCACGCCGGTAGGGCCCCTCACTGCGCCCCCAGCGTGGGCACCTGTCCTTGTGCATGTGTTGAAGGCAACACAAAAGCAGGGACATCCAAAAACTGAGCAAAAACCCTGGAGGGAATAACATATAAGCGATATTTTTAAAACAAAAGGTATCAACGTGACCATCCTGGGAACTTGCAGAGCTCTGTTGGACTTCCTTGTATTCATGTCATAGCTTCTTAGATAAGAACGAGAATCACATAGAGCAGACGCACCCTAATCCTTTGGGCTTCCTGGAATGTGTTCTGGGGCTGAGAGACCCCCACCCAGACCCTGCAACATCTCCGTCTTGTTGCCAGGATGGCTCTCTCCCTGGCAAACACTGGGTACTCTAGTCCTTCCAGGCTCCGGGGCTGGCTTTTCACTTGGCTGTTTTCTACCAAACTTCAGAGCCCGCTAAAGAGCTCCGTCTTTTTCGAGCCCTGGGAGAACATCCTAGTTAAAATTAGCCTGCCCCATGACCTGCCTCCACTCTGTCCTACTTGGTTCCTCCAGAACACTTGTCATAATCCGAAATGATCTTGGTTGAGCTGAGCCTGCACATTCACGGTGTCCTGCGGGAGAAACGTGCACCCCCCAAGGGCAGGGAGCCCATCCGGGTTGTTTCCTGACAGTCCCCTAAGCCCTGGCCTGCGCCTGGTGTGAAGTGTAAGCTCTGTGGGGGCACCGGAGGAGTGAAACGAATGGATATGGAAATCAAGCTCGCCCATGCGCCCTTGGCATCTTCTGTTCCCATCCCCGGTGGATGCTCCGTGTTCAGAGTCTTCACAGCGCAATGACCCAGGAAGAGCTGTGACAGCTGTCACCATGTGTTACTGTCACGGTGGGCCAGGTTTCACCCTGGGCCACACAGAGCCCCGGCATCCCAGCCCCTGACGTGTCTTGTGGCAGCGTGGGGCCCCGTCCCGCCACTGAGGTGCCAACTCTGTGCGGTTGGAAGTTTGCAGGAGAGTAGATCAAGACGGCTGGCAGAGGCTGCCTCTGTCCCCGGCTCTCCCACCTTTTCCTGCAGGCAGCTACTGACTTGGGACAGCCGGAAGGAAGCAAAGGGGACAAGAGTGGGCGGTTTCTGGGACACGGGCAATTGTGCACTGCGGCTTGCCAAACGGTAGGTCTTGTCCTGTGCTGACCACAGGACCTGGCAGGCACGGCCCCCACCCCAGGCGGCCGGCGGACCAGCCTTCAGACCCACGCTGCTGTCCAGGGGCTGGGGCTGCTCAAAAGACTTCTCTTCTCCTTCGCACCCCACTCAAGTAGCTCTTCTCACTGCTCCCCACTTGACAGATTAACACTTGAGCCTTGGGGAGATCAAGAGGCTGGAGGAGGGTCCCCTAGGTAGAAGTGGCAGGGACACGAGGGAAACGTTACCCCAGCTCTCTTGATCTGTAAAGCCCAGGATCAAAACTGCTTCGCTGGGTCCTGCAGCTGCCCGTTCACAGAGACCTGGAAAGTTCTGAAGAAGGGGGAAATAACCCCCATTTAGGTATCTGTAGATGGCTTTGCCAAAGACACCCGGGGAGGAGAGAATTTCTTCATTTCAAGCCGGAGCTCCGGATTTAGTTACAACTTCAGTGCGGAAGAGGAAGGAGGAGCGATTTGGGGTGGAGACGCCCTCAAACGTAGGGCGGCCGAGCCTTGTTTTATTAACCAGGTAGGCAGGTGTCAGGCAGACCGCATGCCCGAGCCCACGGCCGATCCGTCTTGTCTCCAGATGTCCCTCCCCCAGATCCGGAAGCAGAGAGGCTGTTCTTATCCCGGACCTCTAGGTTCTGGTTCAAAATACTTCCTCGGCTCTTGTTGTCGAAAGCCTGTCGATCGGAGCCATTTTGCCTCTTCCTCCCACCTGAGCGGGGTGGGGGTCTTTCGGGGGAGGGACGTTGTCCGCAGACCTGCCCGGTGGGACTGTCCGCAGGTTAAAGGAGATCGTATATGCAGCGCCGTCCAACAGAAACATAACTCCAGCCGCAGATATAATTTTACATTTTCTAGTAAAAAGTAAAAAGAAGTTGGTGACATTAATTTTTTTTTACTATGGTAAAAAAAATTATAACATTTAATTTACGATCTTTACTATTTAAGTGTATAGTTGCTGAATCGCATAGTTCATTAAGTATATCCACATTATTACATATATAATACAAAATTATATAGCTAGATGTTTTCCTTTTTTTCTTACTATGTCTTTAAAATCTGGTGTGTATTTTTTACACTCAGAGCACATCTCCATTCAGGCACTAAATTTTCAATAAAAATACCTAATCTCTATTTAGATTTTTAAAAATTTACTGTTGAGAAAGCAGATTCACACACATAAGTGGTTCCAAGTATACTTGAAGTCTTCCAATAAATTGTCCATTTTTAGATTTAAGTTAATCAAAATTAAGTAAAATAAAAAATTCAGTTCCTCCGTTGCATAAGCGCCATGTCAAGGGTTTCATGGCCACGTGTGGCTGGTGGCTACCGTGTCGGACAGTGTGGGTCAGGAATTTCTAGAAAGTGATTAGTGTCCTTTGGAATAGCACAAAGAGAGGAAATGGGGACATTTCTCCCCCTTGACGCCAGCAAGGACAACACTCTCCCGCAGAGCTGGACGGCTCCTGTCCCTCAGACAGCCCAGGGCCGGCCCATCCCATTCTGGACAAGACAAACGCTCTCAGCCTGAATTTCTCCCTCCCTTTGGCACTTACAGGAGAGCTTTCTGCACGGGGCTGCTGACCCAAGTTAATTAGGAGACTGGACTGGAAGGGGAAAAAGACTTCAGACTGAAAATTAAGAATCACCCCGCTTACTTTATCACTGGAAGATCATTTCAACAACTTCCTCCAGGAAATTGCAAAGGGAAGTCATTATCCAAAAAAGAGGGGGAGATTCGGGTCCACGTGAAGCCCAGATGCAGGCCCCTCGCAGGGCAGGCTGGGGGGCAGGGCTGGGTGTTTACTGGGTCATTTAACCAGGGTCCTATTTGCTGAAGTTTCCTTTTCCACGATTATTTGTTGACCTTAATTGTTGCCATGCCCGTGAGATGCGGCCCTGAACTTCCTCTTGCAGCCCGGCGCTGGGGTCAGGGCGGGCTCCCTCTAATTGTCTGTGTCCTGCCTTTCCCCTCGGGTCTCCAGGGCAGGCCCATTCCCACATATGCTTCCAGAACCATCTTAATAGAGGGGCAGCAGCGCCCAGCTGACGACATATGTTTAGCTGCTTGCCGGGGTCGGCCAAGCGTGCAATATCAGTTACATGAATGGGAAGGTCAGTCCCAAACAAGCTGCTTTTTACAAGCGCTGGCTTAAGGATTTGCTGCTAAATAGGGCTTACATGTAGGGGGTGAGTGGGTAATGGGTTTCTTGTGGAGCCCTGTTCTCTGTCTGCATTTTGCATTGATTAGAAAGTTTTCGGTCTCCCAGGACAACGCTGCTCTGTTAAAAAACGCCTTTACAGCCACTGGGGTTCCTGGACCGAGGTCCGCATCTGCACTCGGAGCGGGGACAATGTGGGTTCGGGTCTCCCGATGTCTGGGCCTGGAGTGTGCTGGGGGGAGCCACGGTCCTCCGCTCGCTCACAAATGCATTTATGCTCCATTAACCCCGTGCAGGCCCGAGGGGCAGATGGGCAAGGCAGAACCAGGGAAAGAGGGGGCTTGCGGCTCTGCTCACCTGGCCCCGCTCCAGGAGAGATGATGGACGGGCCAATGCAAGGCCGCCGCTCAGCCCTGGGGTCCTACAGCGCCCCTGGCTCACAAAATATGCCCGGGCAAACTCCCCTCCTGGAGTCATCACAGGAGACCCCTAAGGCCCACCGTGAACCTGAGTGACCAGTCAAGGGCCTGGAGAATATTCTGGACAGAAATCAAAATGGCGGGGCGCCTGGGTAGCACAGTCGGTAAGCGTCTGCCTTCGGTTCAGGGCGTGATCCCGGTGTTTCGGGATCGAGTCCCACAATGGGCTCTTCCGCTGGGAGCCTGCTTCTTCCTCTTCCACTCCCCCTGCTGTGTTTCCTTTCTCGCTGGCTGTCTCCCTGTCACATAAATAAATAAAATCTTAAAAAAAAAAATCAAAATGGCATTCAGGGTTCCTTTTCAATAATGGTGAAAACGAGGGCATTTCCTGAGCACTTTCTACATCCTATGGGGTCCACAGGGCATTATACAGAGGAACTGATTTAATCCTCTCAATAGTCAGATAAAGCCTGCACCCTGACAAGGCCTGGCCCACCACAGAGCTGAGCAACCGGGCAGAATAACAGACATAACTTGGCAAAGTTATTCCTCTCTCTTTCCCTCACTTCCTGGCTCTCCACCTTCCTTCCCTCCTTTTTTTGTTCTTTTTTCCTTTCTTTTTGATTATAAAAGTGGTTTTAAAAAAAAAAAAACCTAACAATACAAAAGTGAATTAAACATAAAAATATCCCAAACCTATTCCTCGTTCCTCTCTTCATGCTGCTCACATTTGGTGAGTGTCGTGTGGACACACATTGTTTTTAGTAATAAGTCATTCATTCAACAAACACTTACGAGAATTCGGGACATGTCAGGGATCATGCCATGGACGTAGATTGCGCTACTGACATTTGGGGCCAAATATTTCTCCGTGCTACAGGCTGCCCTTTGCATCGTAAGGTGCTTAGCAGTCTTCCTGGCCTCTACCCATGAGACGCCAATAGTGTCCGCCCTCTAGTAACTAAAAACGTCTACAGAGATTGTCACACATCCCCTGGGAGCCAAAACCGCCCCGCTGAGAGCCACTGGACAGGACGGGTGTGGCCACATAGGGTTCTCAGGTCGTTCTTTCCCTTAGTCCTGCGACAGGGCATCCTGACATGTGTTCCACATTCTCCTTTCCTCTTTTGTATCAGATTTCAGAGTACAGAGGTGTCGGGACTTCCTTAGCAAGCCTCCCGTTAAGAGATGTCTGAGGCTGTTTCCAATTTTAACCCCATCCCGACCGTCCTGGTTCATAGCTATGTTTGTATCTGCACATTGAAGTATTGCTACGGGACAGATTCTTTCAAGCAAAATGACCGGATCAAAGGTAAAAGCATTTAAATATTTGCTACAAAATACTAATATCCACTCCATTGTAGTAATTTGCCGAGCGTCCCCCTCACTGACCGGGATGGAAGCCATCAGGAGGGGAGTTCTGATGAGAATATGTTGAACACGTTAGGAAAATGAGATTGTGTCGTGTTTCCTTCAGAGGGCATCCTTAGGTCTTTTGTTTATACTGTGCTCTTAACACTCGCTTTAAACTAAATACACATAACTACTCAGAGTGGGAATTTCGAATTTTCCAACATGGACGTGTAGAAGTTTAATGCTTGTGCTTTCAAAAAATTAGGTATTTAATAAACTAAAAGGGGGCGTGTGTTAGTGACCCTGTTACAAGCTGGGGCCGCCTGACCGGTGCAAGCTCGGGGATCCTCTGCCATCCCCAAGTCGACATGATTTCTGAGCCCCAGAGAGATGTGAACGCCCGGTACGTCACCTCCTGCGTCCAGAGACCTGCGCTCCCTGGGGGCCGCGGGGTCCTCAGTAGGACAGCTCCCCAAGTCTACCCCCTTCACAGTCCCACCAGGATCACCTGCTGAGAGTCTGGGGCTCCAGCCATGCTGAGGTACACCGGTCAGGGTCAGGCGCACTTGAACAAGGACCTTGACATTCCCACCCCATTTGGAGTCTTTTTTAAGAGGCTTACTTCTCGGGGCGCCTGGGTGGCACAGTGGTTAAGCGTCTGCCTTCGGCTCAGGGCGTGATCCCGGCGTTATGGGATCGAGCCCCACATCAGGCTCCTCCGCTGTGAGCCTGCTTCTTCCTCTCCCACTCCCCCTGCTTTGCGTTCCCTCTCTCACTGGCTGTCTCTATCTCTGTCAAATAAATAAATAAATAAAATCTTTAAAAAAAAAAAAAAGAGGCTTACTTCTCATGCTTCTTCAGCCTTCAGGTTCCTCTTCCACTTACAAAGCTCTGCTCAGCTTGATTTCTCCCCCTTAATTAAAGTAATTTGAGACAGTAGATTATTTTTCCTGTTTGAATAAAAATAGGCAAGAGAAAATTGCCTTAATAGAATTGCTGCTGCCTACTTGATAAGAACGGGAAACTCCGATCTTTAGAAGTAGTTATTCCAATGATACACTCTGATAGTCTTTTTAAAAAATTAAAAGCTACAAAAAATTAAAGATAGCTACATCATGCATATGGTACAAAATTCCAAAGGCGCAGCAAAGTTACCCTGATGTCTCCCACATCTCTGTTCTCCAGTCACCCAGTGGCCCTCCCCAGAGGCAATCACTGCTACTGCAGGGTTGGCGCATATGAAATCGCTCACGGTTACCTGCTTGTTTTGCCAACAAAAAAGATGGGAGTTTCTTGTGATTCAATCTGTGCTTCCAGGTTTCTTATCAGGTGCTACGACCGCCTAAATGTGCACGTAGGGAGAAGGTTCCTATTTTCTTTTTTTATGTGAGTGAAAGCAAATGAGAGGCACTGTTTTCATCTTGCTTATTTCACTTAATGTCTCTTGAAGATTCTCCATCCCAGTATACAAAGAGCATTGTTCTCTTTTTAACAGCCAGAGAGTATTCCGTTGAGTGGATGTTTCATCATCCATGTAACTAGCCCCAGTCAATGTACAATTAGGTTGTTTCCAGTCTCTTGCTCTTGGCAACAATACTGCGAGCCCTCTCCTTGCCCACACATTCTGTCTCACAAGTTGGGGTGTATTTGTAGGACAAATTATTTGAGGTGGGAATGCTGGGCCAGAGGATGTGTGTCTTTTTAATTAAGAAATCCATTGCCTAATTGTCCTTCAGAGAATTTGCATTGGTTCCTACCTTGAGTGGCCTAGAAGGGCCTGATTTTCAAGGTCCACAGAGCAGTGAATGTTCACTGTGGCTCAGGGAGGAGTGACAATGCCAGGGGAAGCCTGAGAAATGTGGGTTCTTTGGATGAAGTGTCAGGTCCAGTTCTGTCTCCTCCAAAAGACAGATGAAGAGAGAGAAGTCCACTTCTCTGCAAAGCCACCTCCCAGCCTGAAATGTTGTGTGTGGGGAGTGGAGGAAAGGGGAGCTCCATTAGTTGAGGAAGAGCTTCCTTCTCTCCCAGCTCTCTCCTGGTCCCCACCTTAAAGAGAATAGGCCAGAAGGGTGTTCAGCCTCAGGTCCCACTTCACAAGCATTTGGTAGAAGACGCTGTTGACACAATATGAATCTTCAGTTGTGACCAAAGGGCATGTCACAGATTGAGATCATGGGGTGGCCCCCAGGAAAGAGCATCTGGTTTACCAATATGGCTGGTAACCAGTTGACCATCACTAGGCTAGGGATGGATAGGCCAATGGCTGGTCTTAGAAATCCATCAAATTCTTTGATACTCTCCCTGCAGAGGTGGGGGCTGGTGCCCTCCCCTCCAGTGTGGGCCACGCTCAGCGGTGAAATGATGGCATGTGACTTCCAGGCCTAACTGACACAAGGCAGTGTTGTTTCCATGGGCTGTCTCCTCTCGGATTTCTGGCTCTGGGGGAAGCCAGCTGCCATGTTGTAAGGACACTCAAACGGCCCGTGGAGAAGCCCACATGGGGAGGACCCAAGGCCTGTCATCAACTGGCGTCAACTTGTCAGCCGTGGGAGGGGCTCCCTTGCCACGGGACCCTGCAGCCCATCCATGCCTGTAACCAGCATGATCAGCCCTCTGGAGAACTTGTTTGACCTGCTCTGGGCTTCAGCTGCATATCTCATCCCTGTGAGGAGGCGGAAGTCCTTTTCCAGCCATGGAGAGTGGGATGGGAAGTTTTTTAATTCTTTCATGAGGCGAACATGGAGGCAAGCAACCCATTCCAAGTCGACAGTGTTTGGTATGCTGTATTGTTGTCCTTCACCACTCCCCTGACACTGCAGGGCATGGGAGCATTCTGTAACCTCACTAGCCCTCAACTCTCTCATCTGCAAAATAGGTGGATAACCAAAGGCGTAGTGTGGGCCTAGGTAAGCTTTTGAAGTCCCTTCAAGCATTTAGCACCAGACTTCTGTAAGTCTTAATTCACCTGTCCACCATGCATGCAGGTACCCATCCACTCAACAAACTTGTGCTAAACACCTTCCAAGTCTCAGGTACCATGCAAGGTGTTGGGGGTACAAATGAGAACAAGGAAACATTCTTATTATGAAGGGAATCCCAGCCCAGTGGGAGAGAGATGGGGAGACCAAGAGGTACCATATGACGTAATGTGGTTGTGACTCGGCTGCATACGTGTGGTGGGGAGAGAAGCTTCCTCCAAGGGGAGGAGGAGAGACATGCAGAAGTAACTCCTGAGTGGGCCACATGACACCTGCTGCTCAGGGTTCATTAAATCAGACACGGTGGGCCAGGTTCCTGCTCTGCTGTAAGGGTCGAAAGTGGAATCAGAGAAGCGCAAGATGTCAGAATACATGTCCTGATAACCTAACTGGACACGTGCACTAAATAAAGCCTAGACCATTCACTTCTTGAACTTTCCAAGATCCTTCCTGCCCCAGGACCTTTCTACATGATGTTCCCCTTCTGTGGAGATCACTCCCACCCTACCCTCTCCCCCTATTTCAGAGAGTGGTAAGCGTCTTGTCATTCTCTAGGTCTCTGTTTAAATGCCCCCCTCCAGTGAGCGCATATCTTTGCCCAAATACAGTGGCCTATATTCAGCACTGTTTGTTTCCTCCATGTACTTTTCACAATTATAATTATGCTATCCACTATGTTTTTTTCCTTCCCCCCCATCTTCCCCATTAGAATGTAAGCCCACCCACAAGGGTAGGGAGAGTGTCAGGTGCACCACTGTAATCTCAGGGGCCTAGGGTATCTGGTACTGAAACAAAATGTTGGATGAAATAATGAATGAAGGTATTAGTTACTGTATATTCTTTATTTCATTTAATCTTCACATCAGACCTTCAAGGAATTGTTGATTTCATGATCGCATACTTATTCTTGTCACCCCACACCATACCCACACACCCACACACGGCTCTTCCTTCCTGGGGAGCTGGGTCCACCCTTTTGTGCACAGGGAATGGGGTGCCTCTCCAGCCCAGCCCAGGTTGTGAATGATGATGGTTCTAAATCAGTCATGGGAATTCCATTCCTCTTCTCAATGGCTGATACAGGCATTTGCATATGATGCAGTTGTGACCAATAAGATTTCAAAGGAAGCCTCCTAGGGCAGCACTGCCCCAGCTGGAATGCGCCCGGGAATTATGGGGCACCTTGTGAAGATGTGGAGTCTGACTCAGCAGATCTGGGGTGGGACACAAGCTCCTGCACGTCTGACAAGCCCATGAGATGCTGATGTTCCCGGCAAGTGGACCACACCTTGAGTTATGAGGTCTTAAAGAGTTTCTGGGAAAATTTTTCCTGCCCTATAGAAAGATACCCAGGAAGAAAAGCTGTCTTTTCTGTTGTTGTGTGAACACATGTTGCTTGGAGCTGAGCTGTAACGGTGATCGACCACAGCTGGGTAACCTGGGATGAAACCAACATGTGGAGAGGGGGGCAGAGGAGAACATGAAAAGCCCTGGGGACTAGATGATATCCTGAAGTCTCCTAACCAACCTTGGAGTTGCTTGTGTAAGACAATAAATGCTGATTTTTTTTAAAGATTTAATTTATTTATGTGACAGACAGCCAGCGAGAGAGGGAACACAGCAGGGGGAGTGGGAGAGGAAGAAGCAGGCTCCCAGTGGAGGGGACCGATGTGGAACTCGATCCTGGAACGCCAGGATCACGCCCTGAGCCGAAGGCAGCAGCCTAATGACTGTGCTACCCAGGTGCCCCAATAAATGCTGATTTTTAAAAAAGATTTTATGTATTTATGACGGAGAGAGAGAGAGAGAAGCAGAGGGAGAGGGACAAGCAGACTCCACGCTGAGCACTGAGCCTGACGTGGAACTCGATACCAGGATCATGAGATCATGACCTGAGCCCAAACTGAGAGTGAGACACTTAACCCACTGAGCCACCCAGGTGCCCCAGTGCTGGGTTGTTTTTTTTTTTTTTAAAGCCAAATTGAGTTTGGACTTTGTTACTTGCAGCCTAAAGCATCATGACTGATGCTATACACAGACAACTTGGTGCAGAGCAAAAAAGATCAACCTTCAAATCAGACCAATCTGGGGGCTTAACTCTGCCCACTTAGGGGCACTGCCGTCCCTCAGCCTAACCAAGTCTCAGGTTCTTTGTTTATACGATAGGTTTTTTTTGACTACCCAAAAGAGAAAGCTAGAATCTCCTAGCACAGCACCGTCCGATAGAAATATAATGCCAACCACATATGTACCTTTAACTTTCCTGATAGCCACATTCAAAATGTAAAAGGAAACAGATGACATTGATTTTAATAATGTTATTTATTTAGCTAAAGATATTACCATTTCAATAAAAAATTATATATATGTATATATTTGGCACGAGGTTTTTGGAATCTGGTGTGTATTTGACACTACGGCACATCTCAGTTCAGACCGGCCACATTTCAAGTGCTCGAGAGCCACATGTGGTTAGTGGCTGCTGCCTTGGCTTTGTTATGGCACAAGGCTGGGCTCATAATAAATATTATCTATCCATAAATATGGATTACTTACGCTGCTCCTAACATGGGCCATGGAGAAGAGACTCAGAATTTCCAAGCACAGTAACTCCCAAGCGGGACATGGCGATGAATTCTGCTGCGCTGGGTCCCCTCCTAACGTCCTGGGTGTCGCTCCCCTGCAGGGTCTGCAGATAAACCAACAATGGGGAAGGGCACATGATAACACGGCACGTCTCGGCAGCACCAACCGGGACTGATGCAGGGACTCGTTCAAAGACTGGATTGCATGACTGCTATAAATCACATGTAAGGCTTCTAAATGTCATGTCTCCTGCTCAAGAACCATCATGACTCCCGGCTTTCTGTTGGGTCAATGCCAAACTGGGGCTTCTAGGCTCTCCCGGAGCAACCTCAGCTCACCTGGCCCCATCTTCATCTTGCCCTGTTTTAGCAGCAGGAGGCCAGGCCTGGGGGGCTGTCAAGGAGGAGGGTGAACGTGTCACAGGCCCTCGTGCCTCCCAGAGCGTGTTTGTGCCTGCTGCCACTTAGGATTTGCAACCACTCCATCGGTAATGAGGTACGGATGCTCAGGGGGTGTCGGCAGGGCCTCACTTCCTCGGGATGCTCTGGGGGAGAATCTTGTTTCTTGCCTTTTCCAACTTCTGGTAGCTGCTGGCATTCCTTGGCTTGTGGCCACATTGCCCCAGCCTCTGCCTTCACACAGCTTCCACCTCTCCCTTACATGTTGGACTGATCCCCTTCCCACCCCCCACCCNTTATCCCCTCTCAAACCCTTAACCTGATCACACCTGCAAAGATCCTTTTCCCAAATAAAATAGCACTTATACATTCTGGAGATTAGGAGCTGATATCTTTGATGGCTATTATTTAGCCCAAGACAGTGTCTAAATTCCCTAGAATTTAGTGCTCAAACATGATAGAATCAATCCTGAAGAAACTTGGCCAGTATCCCATTGTCCAGTCTCCCCAACCAGGTGGTTAGTGCTTTCAGGGTCGGGCACAGCCCCGAGTGCCCTGCATAGCAGCCAACAAAGGCCAGGTGAGCACGAGTCAGTCCTGGGTCAGTCCCCCTCCCCCAGCCTGAGCCTTGAAGGTCAGGTGCAGCCAGGAGGGGTTTCTGCAGTCAAATGATTGTGCGGCTCTTTTTTATGGACCCCTTTCTCATTTACTAAGGTGATGTCTGCTGCGTACTTTGCTTTAACTTGCATCTTTTGGCTTTAGGAAACACCACGGCTAGCCCACAACACCAGGGTATATATATTATATTGGGGCAGTGCAATGGAATAGTAGCTGTGCCTTTGATTGCCTGGGTTCGAATTCTGATTCTGCTGCCATCAAACAGCTGTGAATCTTGAACAAGTTACTTAACTGCTGGGAGTCTTCCAATAAGATGGGGCATGCTAATAATTCTTAAGGGCTAGATTACTGTCGGGGTTACAGGAGAGAGAATGAGAATCTTGGCACCTCGGCAGTGTGCTTGGCACTCAGTAAATGTTAGGTTATCGTGACTGCTGCCACGTGGAATCCGCTTCTGCCTCTCTTGCTCTAAAATTGCTATCTCGGGTTATAAATGTTAAGTTTTATTCTTTCTACCAAATAAAATCTGAAGGTTAGAAAGTGACTCCTGGGACCCCTCGCTGTGATTGTGTCCTAAAAACTAAGCCTGCACACCCTCTCAGTTGTCCAGGGACCCTGACCAACCCCAGAGCATCCTCTCAGCATCTTCCTTTGACTCTGTCTGCAGACTTTCTGGCCTTCCACCTCTCAGGGGAGAATTTGGTTTTCAGGTCCGGCCTTCTTAGCACGGGGGCCCTGGTGGAAGCAGCTCTGGGCTTTGCAGGGCTGTCGGGGCGTGGTTGAGGCACCGTTGGAGGCGTGTCTAGGGGCGTGGTCAATGCGTGGTTGGAGGAGCTTTTGGAAGCGGGCTTGGGGCTGGATCGGGAACTGAGGCGGGGGGCGGTGTTAGGAGCGCGGTTGATTGGTTGGGGCGTGATTGGAGGCGTGGCTAAGGGTGGGGCTGGGATTGGAGAGTCCCAGGTGCAAAGCTGGATCTCCCTCCAGGACAGGACCTGAGGGGCATCTCTTCCACCTTTGTGACTTTACTCCATTATTGTTCACGCTGCTAGTTCTTACCTGTCCTCTAGTCCTCTATGAAACCTCGTCATACTTACCCTCATGACCCACATGACCTTCCCTTTTGGAAGATCCTTTTCGTTGCCTACATCCGGATACATACAGCTTTGCGAATCATTCCCTAAGCCTGGAGCTCGGCAGTGTTTCTGTCTCCTTTCCTCCTTTGGAAACTACAACAATAGCGAGAACGGTAATAATGGTAATTGCCCCTGACAGTTTCAGAGCTGCTGTATTTGCCAGGAACTTTGCCAACTGCTCTTACATGGACTAACTCATTTCATTCACACACACGCACCCACGCACACTGTATGGTAGGTACTTTAAGAGCTCTGTATCATCCATGATGAAGTTGAGGGACTGGGTGGTTAAGTAACTGAATGTCAGTTTCCCTCTCTTGCTCAATAAATTCCTAACGAAAAAGAACGAATGGCTAAACCATGCTGTCGCACAGTATTACTGTAAAAATAAAACTGCTGATGGGTTTTTTTCTGATTACAGAGAGTAAACTCTGTTCACTATATTAGAAAATTATAAATTAGATACTCACTAAATGAGAAAAATAAAGAAAATCATAGTAACAGAAAATAAGAGTCTCTCATAGTATTTTAGTTACAGCTATTTCCAGTCTGTCTGTCTATGTGTATCTTTGCATTTTCCAGGGAATTAAATTCAAGCCATGATTTTTCTAGGTAGGTCTCCCAAGGCAAGGAAATAAAAACAAAAATAAACTATTGGGACTTTATCAAAATAAAAATCTTCTGCATAGTGAAGGAAACAATCGACAAAAGTAAAAGACAGCCTACTGAGTGGGAGAAGATATTTGCAAATGACATATCCGAGAAAGGGTTAGTATCCGAAATATATAAAGAACTGATACAACTCAACCCACAATAAACAAATAATCCAGTTAAAAATAGGCGGAAGATATGAACAGACATTTCTCCAAAGAAGACATGCAGATGGCCAACAGGCACATGAAAAAGTGCTCAACATCACTCATCATCAAGGAAATGCAAATCAAAACCCCAATGAGATACCACCTCACACCTGTCAGAATGGCTAAAATCAACAACACAAGAAACAACAAGTGTTGGCGGGGGTGTGGAGAAAAGGGAACCCTTTTGCATTGTTCATGGGAGTGTAAACTGGTGCAGCCACTGTGGAGAGCTGTATGAAGTTTCCTCAAAAAAATTTAAAAAAGAATTACTATATGATCCAGTAACCACACTACTGGGTATTTACCCAAAGGATACAAAAACACGAATTCAAAGGATACATGCACCCTTGTGTTTATAGCAGCATTATACACAATAACCAAAGTATGGAAGCAGCCCGAGCGTCCATCATTTGATTGAATGGATAAAGAAGTGAGATATATATACATATATATATAACAGAATATTATTCAGCCATAAAAAAGAATGAAATCTTGCTGTTTGCAATGAAATGGATGGAACTAGAGGGTATCACGCTAATGAAATAAGTCAGTCAGAGAAAGATGAATAGCATATGATTTCACTCATATGTGGAATTTAAGAAACAAAACAAACAAGCAAAGGGGAAAGAAAACCAGACAGAGACAAACCAAGAAACAGACTCTGATCTGTAGAGAACAAACTGATGGTCACCAGAGGGGAGGGGGTGAGGAGATGGGAAATAGACAACGGGATTAAAGAGTACACGTATCATGATGAAAAAACCATAAAATAAAATAAATTAAGCAATGGCTTTTTAACGGCTTTCAGGCCTCTGGGCTTCTCTGTTTGGACATTTATGTTGTAACCAGGTTTTCCTTTCTGCTATTACCATATTTGAAAGATATCTTTAACATGTATCTTTGCTCACATTTCCAATTATTTCTTTAGGATAAAGGGTATAGATCTTTGAATCTTTGGGCGCACATTGCCCAGTGCCCCGGGACAGCTGTACCAGTTACCACCCCGCCAGCCAAATTTGACAGCTTTGCTTGCTCACTTTTTCACCAACTCTGGGGAGTCTTGTTTTTGTTTTTAAAACCTGGCTTGTGTTTTCTTTTTCTTTTTCTCTCTCTCTCTCTCTTTCTTTTTTTTTTTTTTAAGATTTTGTTTGTTTATTTGAAAGAGAGATTGAGAACGAGCAGGGGGAAGGGCAGAGGGTGAATCAGACTCCTCGCTGAGCAGGGAGCCCAACGCGGGGCTCGATTCCAGGACCCTGGGACCATGACCTGAGCCGAAGGCAGATGCTTCACTGACTGAGTCACCCAGGCACCCCAACCTGGCTGGGATTTTCATCTGCATTTTTAAATCACTAATGATGTGAACTCATTTTATTTTTCTTTATACAATGTGTTGGCCATTTGGACTTCCTGTCTTGTTCTTTCCAGCACAGTTTGTGAACATCTTCCCCCTTGTTTGTCTTTCTCTTTTCCTGCCTCCTTTCCCCTTCACCTTGACCTCTTAACTGTTTAAAACGTTAATGCTGGTTACAAGCCCTTTCTGATTTAAAGATCGGATGAGTGGATGTTATGGCATCAACTTCGTGAGTGAATTGCTTTCCCGGTCAACCCACCTGGCTACGCTGCTGTTGCTGCTCTACCCCCTCCATGCGGGAATTCTGGGAGGCCCTGGCGGGAGGCGAGGCCTTCCTAAAGCGGGCAGAACAATATCTGCCTGCGTAAAATCATCGAACATCTCTGAAACTCAATGCTGACTTCCCATCTCACTGCGTCGCGAAGATCAAATGGTACAACAAACACGAAAAATCTCATTTTCTGCCCACTGCTTGAGAGGGTAGCAATATTTAGACAGAAGACTAGAGTTTTTGAATGCTTATCCAAAGCTTTTTGCAGCCCATCCCCAAGTGTTCTCAGATATGTCCTATCATTCGAAACGAGCAGAAGGCCGACCAAAGACGACTTACATGAAGGGAGAAACCATGACCATGAACCTTCTCGGTCCCTGACACGGCGCTTGTCTTATCCCAGCTAATCGGAGCTGCCCCGCCAAGCAGACAGCTCCGTTCATTCAATAGATGAATACTTATTGCGTGCCTCCTGTGTGCTGGGCTCTGATCCAAGCCCCTGGGAAAAGATCAGGGAAGAAGACAAATGCCCTGTCCTCAGAGGGTGTGTAATCCAGCAGTTAAATTCTTAGGGGATGCTATTCTTATTTTATAGATGGAATTCTCAGAGGGATTCGGTCTCCTGCCACATCATGCAGCTGAGATTTGAACCCGGATCGCCCGGCCCCTAAGCCGTCTCGGGCTCCCAGGGCTCCGGATTCTTTGCTACATCAAATCAACCTGGGTGCGTATTTTCATCTCAGTTCAAACAGCTCCTGGCGCATTTCCCTGATAGCCCGAGTGCCCAGTGGGGAAGTTTGTCAGATTGGGCCAGTAGGGGCCTGTCATGGGGACCGGCAAGACCAGAACTGGGCTGAGGGGCTCAGCTCGCGCCGCTGCTCGCGCTGCTTTCACGGAGCAAGGAGGGCTGGAGCTGCCCCAGAGACGACCCCTCTCTGGGGTTTTAGACGGAGGAATAGCATCTGCTGACTCCTCACTCCTGTGCACCCTGTCTTCATATTTCCCACCATTTTCTGGGCTCAAAACGGCAGAGAGGGGCAGCTCTGTTCTAACTGAAATGAAACCCTCTCACTGCTGGTAAAGAAATAAAGCTATGAGAAAAAGCTCTCTTTCCTCATCATTGAAGGAGAATCAAGGGACATGGCAGACCCCAGTGTTGGTGGACACGTGAACTGTAGGGCTCTGGCATCCTCTTACGTGCTGGGGTGGAGGGGGGTCCATGAGAAAGGTGAGCAGACTGAGAAACTGGTTATAAATCGACACTTTATTTTTTTAAAGATTTTATTTATTAGACAGAGAGAGAGAGCGAGTGCACAAGCATGGGGAGTGGCAGAGGGAGAGGGAGAAGCAGGCTCCCCTCGATCCCAGGACCCTGAGATCATGACCTGAGTCGAAGGCAGACACTGAACCCACTGAGCCACCCAGGCACCCCACAAATGGACACTTTTAAAGGAAGCATGCTTCCCTGCAGGCTCAGCCTCGGGCTTGCCCCAAACCGGGTTTTCTCCTCTTGGAACCTCACCCACGCCAGACCTCTTCATGCCATGCAGACAGCGTCCCCCCCCGGAGCCAGCCCAGGCCTCCCTTCTTCTTCACTGGGGACAAAACAGGAACTCGTAGTACTAATAGTGGTAAATTAGTGAAACCTGGGCTTTCTTTTCAGAGCTCTGCCATCGGCTTGGCTTCTGGACAATTCTCTCAAGGCTTTCAGAAATCGGTCCTGAGTTTGCAGCGTTCACCCTGCATCCTCAAGTTGAAGAAGTCTGACGAGCCAACGGTGATTTCTGGTCCCTTATAAAAAAATGTACAGAAACAGAGCTCCCCACCAATACCCCCAAAGGTAAACTCTTCTGATATGAAATGTTCGCGGATACGCCAGCATCGTGGAGCTGCCCCTCTCCTCCAAGACTGACCGACAATGGTTTATGAGACACCAGTGGGATTCCGGTGGCTGGTCGAGGCAGAAACAGCATGTGGTGCCGAGGACGCATATCCGCAGCTCCCTGGGTGCCAGGCTCCATGCTGGGTGAGTCCAACACCCAACGACCCCACCGACCCCACCGCATTCATGAGCAAACAGACCCAGTGAGCGGTGGTGGGGGACAGAATCCAAGCGCAAGTCCACACAAGTCCATCCATTCCACAGCCCACGTCCTGCCCTTAGTGGCCCTTAGTGGCCGCTGGAGCACATTAGACCCCCGCCTGGGTAGCTCCTTCTGGGCACTGTCATTCTGCCCTAGACCTGGAGTTCAGGGCCCCACCTGCCATTGGCAGGGCCTGTCCTAGGCCCATGCTGGGGCTGGGTTGAATCCAGGGTGTGGGTCTTTTTTTTTTTTTTTTTAAGATTTTTATTTATTTATTTGAGAGAGAGAGAGAGGGAGAGCACAGAGGGAGAGAGAGAGATAGACCCCTTTCTGAGCAGGGAGCCCAACGAGGGGCTCAATCCCAGAACCCTGGCACCATGGCCTGAACTGAATGCAGACACTTGATCTACTGAGCCACCCAGGTGCCCCTGGGAAGTCGGTCTTTTTAAGGCAGAAAACAATAGTCCCGACTTTCCAGCAAAGAGCAGACCCTCATCTCAGAACTTTCCAGGCCCCCCCCCCACTCTGTCAGGGCTTGGATGGCTCATTGCCAGCCTTTGCTGAAAGGCAGGTCTGGCGGGCACCCCCAGACAGACTTCCACTGTGCCTTTTGGAGCTTGGGGGCTCGCACCTATATGCTGAGGGGCGGTGTGGTGCCAGATGACACCCCACCTGTGTCCCTTCCCAGATTCGTGACCTCTCTTGGTTTCCTGGTAAGACCGGGACGCAAACAAGGTCTCCAGCATCTCCCAACAAGACTCTGCCTCCTTGAACAAAGGTGAAGAGGGAACACCAAGGCCACGAGAAACCAGGACTTGGAACCCCTGAGGCCCCAGGTGAGTCCTGAAACCTGAAATCTCAAAGATGGGGCACAGGAAGACTTGGCCCTGAAGTCCCAGGTCCGCCCTCCCCTTCCCCCAAGGATCAAAACCTGCTGGTTTCCAGATCAGATCCCCTGCTTCTGTGGAGTCTCTGGGGGCTGGGCTGCAGCCCTGGATGCTTCCTCCCGGCTCTGTTTCCATTCCCCATAGGCTTCAGCAGTGCCGGCTCTAGGATTTCTAATTAGGAGCGGCCCGTAGACATCCTTCCAGGGGAGGCCGGGGGCCTGTCTAGAAGCCGCATTTATTTGTAACATAAGCTGAGTGTTTCTGTTTTTATTTGTAGGATAAGCTCAGTAGATTATGTTCTTTGGGGCCCCTGGAGGAGATGGGCATGAATCAAGTCCCCGAGCCCCCCTCCCATATTGCCAGTTCATGGGGTTCTGGGTATGACTACACCCAGAAAAAAAAGTGTTCCAAGCCAAGAAATGAAACTTGAAGCTCTCTGGGCTAACCCTTCTGGCATTTGCACTAACAACAACAGCCACATCGAGCCTCCCAGGAGCTCAGACTCCAGATTTGTTGTTTTCCTTCTTATCCCCACTTTCCAGACACACACACTGAGGCTCAGAGTCCCACACCTTGTCGGAACTGGCTTTCAAAGCACGTCTCCAGGACCATTTTCACCAAACCACTGGGCTTCTCCAGGCATTGGGGATAGGGTCATAGATGGAGTCTCTTCATAATTTTTTAAAGTCAAGATTCCTCAGTCATCTGAACATTTTCTATCATGCATTTATTATCATTTGCTTGGGAGTATTTTTTTTTTTTAAGTGTAGACACCTGGCTGTCCTGCTCTTATCTGCATGTTTGTTGAATGTTTGTTGAATTGAGGGAGTAAGTGTCATTATTTCCCCCAGTCTCATCCCCTCGCTTTAAGAGTGGACCAGGAGAAAAGTCGTGAACCAGGGGTTCACGAAATCATTTCAACACACCCTGGCAGTGTGGACAATTAAGACAGATTCTGCCCCCGGGAGCAGCTCCCACCCCCGCCCCCACTCCAAGTCTGTCTTTAAAGCCCTTCGCGTGGCAGGAAAACGCTGCCCCCTCCTGGCTTAGATGGACAGGCACACCAGGGACCCGGCTTCAGACCAATGCGAACTTCATTAAATCTGAACAATAGGTTCAAAGAAGACCAAAGAATAAATTAGGGCGAACGGGGCGGGGTCAACGCCGCTGGGCGGAAATACAGATTTTGTGATACCCTCTTCGCTTGGTGAGATTCACGCGGTCCCTTCGGGGCAGCAAGAGCTTCAGCCACCAGTTACACAACCCGGGATGTTCCTGGGTACAGACTGTCCTGTACGGAGGAGATTGTAAAAGCGTTTGGGTCCAGAAGTCACTCGCCGACAATTAACGTGATCTCCAGGAGTGACTTGTGTCACTGAAGGGGAGGCAGAGTCAGGAAGCCCCCCCACCCCCCGCACCATGATGGGGTCCTTGGGCTGGAGGGGGAAGCCGAGCACGCATTTTGTTTGGGTTCTGTGCTCCTTTGCCCAATTTCGAAACCTTCCTCACCTGTGTCTTTCTCCATGCAAACGAGCCAACAGGAAAAAGCAGGCCGCTAGAGATTTCGCAACAAGCTCAGAAGTCCTCCCATTCCAGGGACCATGTCTTCGTCTTTGGGGGAGAAAATGGGTGAATGGCACTGGCTTCTGGAAGACTCCGAGCTCACCTTCTCCCCCGCCCCCCATTCCCGAAGGCTAGGCCCTTGCTTGCTGCATTGCACGGGGAGGTGGAGTGCGGGGAGTAAACCCACAGAAAGCGGGGAGTAAACCCACAGATAGCGTCTGAAGACTTCCATGTGACTCATGACACTGATTTTCTTCCCAAGGGTTGAGCTACAGCCAGGAAGTGTTTGCAAGAAAAATCCAGCTAGGTCCCCCTCCCCCGGGGGGCCAGATGATGCCTGGAGAGCATGCTGAGGACCCCCTCCCGCCCCCCCATCAGGTGGGGGAAGAACATGCCCAAACCAGGCATCTTTGCTCCTCTGGTTCTTTTTTTACCCCCTAAACTTTTTTTTTTTCGTTGAGGTATGATTGACATGCTCTTCCAGTTCCTTTTTTTTTTTTTTAAGATGTTATTTATTTATTTATTTGGGAGACAGAGAAAGAGACAGTGCAAGCAGGGGGAGGGGCAGAGGGAGAAACAGACGCCCCGCCGAGCAAGGAACCTGACTCGGGGCTCGATCCCAGGACCCTGAGATCATGACCTGAGCTGAAGGCAGACACTTCACGGACTGAGCCAGCCGGGAGCCCCTGATTTTGTTCTAGTTCTAATTGGGGCTCCAGAAACCGGCATCCTGGCTTGGATGTGGAGAGCCTTCTTCATGCTTATCTTCCCCACACTCCTTTGCCACTATCCGTCTCAGCAGCCTGCGAGCCCCACGGTCTGGGGAACTGTCTGCTGTGTCAGCATCTCCTTAGAGCCCAGCACAGTGCCTGGCACACAGCAGTGGCCCGTCCTGGTTGGAGGAGTGCGGGACAGCGGCCTCGAGTCAGGAGAAACGGCTCCTCTGCTTTGGTCCCTTCCCCCAGCTGGGCCTCCATCACCTTGGGGAAAAGGAGGGACGTGGAGGGGGTTTTCTCACTACGTGCTGGCTGGACAAAGTCCCTTCCCCACCCCGGGGGTCTTGCGGTCTACTGGGAAAGACAGAGATTAAAGAAATATTGGTACAGATCATTAATTTCCCTTGGCAAAGCACTCCTGAAGGAGAACATCTAGGGATCCTGTGGTAACTAGAGCCACAGCTTGAGGAGGACATAACCAGACCTCCAGGAAAGGGAAGCGCATGCCTAGAGAAGGAACTGCATAGGCAAAGGCCCTGAGGCAGATTCTAGGGCAGCATTTGCTTTTCTGAGAAAAAGGATGGATGCATCTGGCCCCACTTGTTCTTCCTCCCCCTGCCACAAGGGCAGAAGCAACGCCCGAAAGGGGCACCCATATTCTCACAGCCACGAGGGAAGGCCAGGGGAACCCATGGCCCCAACACTGTTGAGCCACCAAACTGGTCCCTCCAGCCACCTTCCAGGTCCTCGTCATGTGAGAAACAAGGGTTTTTCAGTTATTTGCAGCCCCAGGCATTTTCTATCTGAACCGAGGAGAGAAGGCTGGCAGCTTTCCTAACCAGCCAGGCTTGTGGATGCGCTCAGGGGGCACGACTCACAATAAAGTGGGTCCAACTACCAATGAAAAGCTCTCCATTCTTACCACCCACCACCGAGCCAGAGCCCTGGGCACCCCCATCTGAGGTCCCCTTATTTCCAGCACAGTTGGTATTATCCTCAGAGAAAACATCCCCCCCACACCGCCCCGGGGATCTTGCTAAGTCTTGGGACCATCGGAGGGACAGGGAAGCCCAGTTATCCTATGGGACCTGCTCACACAATCTGAGTGCACCCCATCACACTTGCAGCTCCTCCCTCCCTCTGCTCTGCCATGGTGACTGGCCTTCACAGGGTCACCTTGGGTCTGCGCGGGGTCAGGCTGCTGCCTCTCTCCCCGCTTCCGAGTAGAAGGTCCACACAGCCCTGTGCAGCCAGGGTCTCTCAGCAGTTTCCTCGCCAATTACACGGCGCTCTTCCTTCCTGAACAGAGAAACTTCTATAATGTGGGCCATAAAACATCTCTTTGAATTTCCCCTGGAGACTGCTATGATTATAATAATAAAACGGACTGCTCACATGAAGGCTTTTATCCCCGCAGCTCAAAGCTCACAATAAACACATCATAATTATGGATCTCAACAGTCTCCCTTTTGCTCTTTTCCTCATAGGGAAACTGAGGCAAAAGGAGGTCAAGTGCTTTGGCCTGAGGCTATGGCTTCTCTCAGCCACTGAGCAGCCCACGGGCCTGCCGTGACTTTCACTGGGCCCATAATCACAGCCCTGCTGGGAAGCCTGGGGAAGTTTGCAAGGGCATCTCCCTGCACTTTGCACAAGCAACTTTTTTTGAAAGCTGTGATCTTGACGCTAGCTGTATGAAGCCCCTTAAGTATCCTGACCTTGAGTGACCACGGGGTACCGGCCCCCTACCTATGAGATTACATTAAAAAAAAAAAAAAAGACGAGGGCACATGACTCACAGGTATGTTCTGACGTTGTTCCCAGTGCGTGTGTCTCCGTCACTAGAGTGTGAGCTGTTGAAGGCGGGCATCATTTCAGCCGTACGCGGCGTGTGCCAGGCGTGGTGTCCAACAGCAAGGTATACCTACAAGGTTCCATGCCCGGGCGAGGGGCATGTCCCCCCTGTCCTGCACAGCCCTACCCCCCTTCTCCCTCTCACTGGTGACTTCTCGTCTGGGGAGCAATGACAGTGTGCATCCGGGTCGCCCCGGGCGTACTCACATTCAGGGCGCCCCCAGGTGCTGGTGGGAGTGGGCGGGGAATTACGGTGCTCTTTTTCAGGTTGGGTCTGAGCTGTAGGTGAACTGGACCCCTATCCCATGGTCCCCCAGCTGTGGAGTGGCAGAGCAGAACCCAGAGCCCAGGATTTGGTCATGACGGCTCTGTCTTCTGGTCCCCATCACCCCAAGAGAAATGACCAGACATCTGGAAGAGACCTCTGTGATGGCCACACTTCGTGTCCTTGACGTCCTTCCTCCCCATGGTCAGTGCAGGGAAGTGGGGGATTTCAGACGGAGTGTTCGCTTGCACATTTCCGGAGACGAAACAAGACTTTGATAAGACTTGGGGGTCCTTGATTATTCTGTCCCAAGAGGCCTTCACTCCTGCTGCTTTAGATGATGGCCATAACAATAACGGTAAAGACAATAATAATAATGGTGAGCATTTGTTTAGCACTTCCTGTATACCAGGCCCTGTGCTACATGCTTTGAGGACCTCAGTGCTATTCATAACCCCATTTTGCAGAAGATAAAAGGGGAGCTTAGGGAGGTCATGGGACTCACCCAAGGTCACACAGCAAGAAGTGGCTGGATCAGGACCTGGGTGTCCCCGACTCTGGGGTCGGAGCTAGCGATGGTGACCAGTGACATCTGTTGCGTCTGCAGCAGCCAGGGAGCAGGGTTTTATTTCACTCTCCAAACAGACCATGGAGCCAGGGCCAGCCTCGGGCTTCTGCAACTGCTCAGAATGCTTACTTCCCAGGCTTCAGCCCACAGAGCCTATCAAACTCCTTAATGTGAACGTAGGTGATGGATGCCACTGTTACCAAGCTGTACACTTAAAAGTGGTTGAGATGCCACATTTTACGTCATATATATATTTTACTACACTGAGAAGTAGCCAGGACATCCACTTTAACTGTTATCTATATTGAGCTTGGTTGGTTTGTTGATACGCTATTAGGTTTCACGGCTAGCGAAGTAAGCCATTAGTAGTGGTGAGTTTGTGGCGTTCTGAGCCCATCAATTTGTATTTTTTAGATTTCAAAACCTTTTTTTGGGTTCCTAGTAGGCCTTTTGGACAGGTTGCCCGTTGCAGGATGCTGGTTCTATTATTATTACAGAGGAGGAAGGGGCTCTGAAAGCCCTCAGCTAGGGAGCAACAGAGTGGGGACTGGAACAGTGTTCGTCTGACTCCAGGGCACAGGTCCTGGCCACAGGCCCTGCATTGGTTGCAGCCCGGGGAGCCCCTGGACGCCTGTCAAAACCGTTGGCTGCATCCAGGCCAGAGGTAGGCCTGGCATGAGGACAGGGACAATGTTTCCAAACCGTACATCTGGCCTTACTTGCAAATCCAGGTGAAGGGCCCGGGCCCAGGAAGGCTATGTGATTTCAAATGTGACAGGCCCAAGAGCCAAAGGTGGGGGAGGCAGCCTGCAGGGCCAGGGAGAAGTGGGGGGTTGTGGGGAGCCCTGGCTGTGAAGTCTGGCTCCCCACGGGTCCCCACGCTGCAGGAGGGAAGGACTGAAGGGTTAACCATTCCCTGTAATTACCCACGCCCCAGCTTCACCCAGAGAGAGGAAGACTGGGCACCTCCGCTCCTCTCTGCCCTGGGGGGAGCTCCTGGGACCAGTAGTCCTCCACGAGGCACTGGGAGCCCTGGGTCGGCCATCCTCGGGGGAGACCATCATCCCCAAATGGCATGAGACCCGTGCAGAGGTGGACAGAAACTCTGTCCTTGCCTTGTACCAACTGCCCGGGGAGCTTGGCAGGGAGACCCGGCAGACGGACCCCGCCCCCAGCACCGCACACCTGCGTGGGTGTCCTATGCAGGACTCGTATAGGGGCGGCTGTGAGGTGGGGGGCAAAGCGTGCAGGAACGCAGCCCTGTTCTCCACCTGTTCACTGATCAGGCTCTTCCCGGGCCTGCACGCTAATTCCGGCATTAAAAGCCATGATTTTCTTTCTTTCTTCATAATATTTTGAATTGTGAAGGTAATGCATGCTTATCATTAAAAAATACCCAAAGTACAGACGAACAGAACAGAGAGAACCATATCTCCACTTTGCTGCTTGGTGGTCTTGAAGTTTTCCTGTGTATTAGTAACAATCAGAGAAAATAATGGCAGCTACAGCTTATTGGACATTTCCTGAAGCCAGACTCGGGACTAAGTGTTTTGCACATCGTGTATCTCATTTAATCCCATCAATAGTCCTAGAGAGTGAGTTACCGGTTTTTAATCTCCATTTTGCAGATGACAAAGCTGATGTTCAGAGACGGGGAGCGCCCTCCTCAAGGTCACCCCACCTATAAAAGGAGAAGCCAGGGGCCCACTGACTCCTACAGGGACTCATTATGCCATAAGCAAAAATTGAGTCCTCCTTTTTACGTGCTCTTTTTACCAAACATGGGACAGGGTCCAGCTTCTCGAACTTTCACAGCAGGAGCTCACCATGTCCTCAGTACGTGGGAGGACACAGAAGGGCCCCTTGCTCCTCCTTCCCCGAGGGGGTCACACAGTTTGGAAACCTGCTTTTGTCAATCGGACAGGGCGCCCGAGAAGAGCTTTCTGTGCTGATGGACTGTGGCTTCCTCGGTTTGAATGTCCCACGCTCTGCTCCCCCCGCCCCTTATTGTCAGCCCTCTGAGCCCCTTCCAAGTGTCAAAGCCTGATATTCACATTCCTTCATAGACTGTGCAGCGGCCCCCACTCTGCGGCTGCCTTTCTCTTAGGATTTTTTCTCCGAGTCCTTGGGCTTGTGCAGTGTGCAGTGGCTTGGGGGACATGGCTGTATTTATGTACTTAAACACCCCCCCACCTCCTACCCCCACTGACTGGAGCGGTTACCCCATCGGAGCTTGGGAAGGAGGGCTGGGCCTGGGGGGAGTAGGCTTAACCCCCAGGAAGCTGCGTGCAGAGCTCCAGGAAGGCCCCTCCACGTCTCTGAGTAATGGAGACACAGTGGCATCTGTGCCCTTAGAACGCTCTGCGAGAAGCACTTCACCTGTTGCCAGAAAATGAGAGGAAGCCAGTGGTCGCAGCCTTGGCTTTTCCTCGGGAGGCCCATGGCAGGTGGAACATGGGACTTACTGAGACAACCTCCCCAGTTCAGCTCACAGAGAAACAAGGATGATTTTAAGCATCCTGGGCCTAGACCCCGGGAGTGGGGTTCCCCAAGCGGGCGCTGCTGGAGCCGGGTGATTCTAGCTCGTGGGGACTGCCCCGTGTGCTGTAGCCTATTTCAGCGTTCCCGGCTTTTACCCGCAAGATGCCAGTAGTGTACCCTGCCCTGTCCCCAATGCTGACAACCTCCCAACAGCACCAGACATTGCCAGGTGTCCCCTGGGGGAAGGAGGAAGGCCCCTGCTGCCTCTGGCCTCCCATCACCCTGCTCTCCCTAGAGAGCCACTCCCCTGGATGCCAGCCACTCTCTTTCATTCAGGTGCGCTATTTACAGAGAACCCGTGGGCGCTGCGGCAGGCCCTGGGCACGCAGCAGACACCAGACCCTCCTGCTCTCTGGGGGCTTCGTGATTTTTAAAAAAAAGACCAGAGAGTGAGTATTATAGCTTGTGTGGGCCAAGGGGCAAAATTGAGGATATTATGCGAATATTGATATAACCGCTTAAAATGTAACGTTTTAGGGGCGCTTGGGTTGTTCAGTTGGTGGTGTCTGACTCTTGATTTTGGGTCAGGTCATGATCTCAGCGTTGTGGGATCAAGCCCCGCGTGAGGCTTCGTGCTCAGTGTGGAGCCTGCTTGGGATTCTCTCTCTGCCTCTTCCCTCTTGCATGCTCTCTATCTCTCTCTCTAAAAAAAAAAAAAAAATACAAAATGTAACCTTTTGAAAATGTCAAAAACATTCTTAGTTCTCAGAGCTGAAGGGAAAAGGCAAAAAACCAGTCAGGCTGCTGGAGGGCTATAGTTTGCCAAGCCTGTTTAGAGGAAAAATAATAGCTCACATTTATTTAGTTTTAGCTGTGTTCCAGCACTGATCTGTTCAACTCCTTGCAGGGAGAAGAGAGCACATGCAAAGGGCCTGAGGCAGGAAATTCTTGGAGTGTTGGAGGAACAGGTGGTGGGAGATGCAGTTTCCAAAGCCATGCATATGAGACGTGAACTCGGGAAGTGTGCGTGAGACATGGTTAAATTAGACTCGCTACAAAGAACAAGATTTGACCCAGTGGGATTAAGGACATTCACATTCATGCATTCAACACATACATTGAACCTACTCATCACTCCAGTGTTCCCTTCTGCCTCCTGAGATTTGGGCCAATGAAGGCTGAGGCTTGGTGGGTACGTGGAGAGGGGAGAGTTTAGCCCCTGGCTCCGTGTCCTCGGGCCAGGCTGGGGGAAGAGGGTGTGTGGGTGTGCCAGACCCTAGGACTAAAGCCATAATCTGGGCGGGGCCTCTTTCAAGCAACTGACAAGGGCCCAGTAGACACGCATGGCAGGGAGTTGAAAAGAACCCCAAACCAGAGCTCTAAGTTAGCTGAACCTCCAGCCATATCAGGTTCAGCCAAAACACTGTTCTGAGCTTGGTTTGAGGTTTTGTCTCTCCCTCCCTGCCTTTTCTCCTTCCTTAGAACACAGGATGTGGAGGAAAGGATCCTGCACTGTAGGAATTCATGAACATAGGAGCTGGGGTTTATTGAGAGCTCACCGTGTACGAAGTGATTTGCATTGTTAGAAGAAATTGGGAAATGGACAAAAAGGGATTATTGACCTCGAGTTCTATAACGGCCTGTGCCTTGCACTGTTTTTATTGATAGTAATGCAGATGATTTTGTCCATAGAAATGCAGATGAGTTTTGTCCCCTGGAACACGACTAATTCTATGACTATTGACCAGTTTTGCATCCATCTGTAACTTTATTCCAGCATTTCTGATAGCCTATATATTTATGTGTGTGTCTGAATTGTCCCTTGGACCCTTTGTAACATCTTACTGGTTCCCTCACTAATAAAGGAGTTAAATGCAATCTTTGATGCATCTCTATTTTAAATCTTATGAGTCGTGATCTTATCTTTAAAAAATATCTTCTTTTTTTCTTTTTAAAGATTTTATTTATTCATTTGACAGAGAGAGAAAGAGCACAAGCAAGGGGAGCGTCAGGCAGAGGGAGAAGGGGAAGCAGGCTCCCTGTTGAGCAAAACACCTGATACGGGACTTGATCCCAGGACGCTGGGATCTGATCATGACCTCAGCCGAAGGCAGATGCTTAACAGACTGAGCCATGCAGGCACCCCTAAAAAATATGTGTTCTTTAACAACAACATGCATAATCTTATTTACAACCCTGGGAGATGACTCTCATTGCCGTCATCCTCATTTTACAAAAGAGGGAAACTGAGGCCCAGGGTACCATGAAATCTGCCCGAGGCCATCCACAGGTAATTGAGTCAAGCTTTGCCCCCAGCAAATGGGTCCCAGGGCTGGAGTGCTTTGTCACTGTCCTGTGTGGTTCCCGTGGTGAAGCTGTTCGACACGATACAGTGTGACAGGCTGACCCCAGCTGTGCTATTGGATTTCAAGCTGGTGCCCATGACGTTGGCCCTTCAGGATTCTCCAGAGCTCAATGCCTTATAGCTGGCTGATGGGGCCAGCCGCGCTGGGAGCACCAAGGGCAGGTGCGGGCACTTCTTTTCTTCCTCTTGGATGCCAAGCGCCAAGCTTTGGACCGTGCAAGTGGCTGACAGAATCTTACCGGTGGGTGTGAAGAAGCCAGTTCGGAGAGGGCCTTGGAACATCCGGCCGAGGGTCCGGACTTGCTTCTCAATGTCACTGAGGTCTGCATCTTTGATCTGCTGATTTCCACAGAACGAATGTAAATAAGTAGTCATGGTTGTTATCGCGGGAGTGTCGAATTCTTTAGAGAGTAGCCAGCTACAGTCAACCACAACCTGAACACTGTACTGACTGATGGGTGGGCTGATTTTCAAAATACGCAGGGACCACCTTACGTCAGAGCTAAATCAAGTTATGCTTTCGAACTATCGAAGCGCCAACATTTTCCGAAGGGAGAGCGAACCATGCATGTTCTCACTTAATCTTTAAATGACTCTGTGGTGTGAGTTCGTAATTAGCCTCCTTTTACCGATGAGGTGGCTGAAATCCAGAGAGGTCGTCACTTGCCAAAGGCCACAAAAGGAAACAAGGACTTTTATGAGCAGGAAATCGGCTAGGTACGCTACTCACCCGCCACCAGGAGTTTTTCTGAAAAAGGAAGGATCATTCAGGGGGGACAGAACCAAGAACCCGGAGGACAGAGCCAAGAGCCGTAGAGAATCATTCCCAGCATTGCTCAAGGGGCTTGCGTCATGTGCCCAGCTAGATTTCAAAATAGATCAATAAGACATAAGCAGCACGCCTGGTAACCACTGTAGCTCAGAGAGAAACAGAGATGGACTGATTAGAGAAGTTTGTTCAAGCACGTAGGGGGCTGATTTCCAGGTGCTTTAATTTTTTTCAGTGGAGGGACCTATGGGGCGCCAGGATGGCGCAGTTGTTAAGCGTCTGCCTTCCGCTCAGGGCGTGATCCCGGCGTTATGGGATTGAGCCCCACATCAGGCTCCTCCGCTATGAGCCTGCTTCTTCCTCTCCCACTCCCCCTGCTTGTGTTCCTTCTCTCGCTGGCTGTCTCTATCTCTTCAAAAAAATAAAAATAAAAAAACCTTTAAAAAAAACAAAAACAAATGGAGGGACCTAGGATGGAGCCTTCTTCATTCATTTGGCTCCTTGTAATATTCTTGAGATACAGATAAGCTGAACTAGTGTTTCTGTCATGACTCAGGTATACAGAAGGTTGGAGGTGGGATACTGAATGACCTTGGCCACCCTATTTTAAGATACTACAGAGGTGTGGATTTTTATCAACAGCATAGAACAAGCATGGAACAAGATTTTCACTCTGCTACTGTGAGCCCTGGGGCTTCTAAAGAGGTGACTCTGGGGATTCTTTTTGGGGAAAGGGGATAAGGTAGGGATTGCTTCCTCCAATTGAACCAAAAACAGCTCTGTACTTTGTTTAAATAATTACTCCACACACAGGTATGTGTCACTTGCAGGACATAAAAGTGTCAAGAAGAGGATAGAAAGGACCAGGATCCAGCCCCAGATGATCCTGCTAACATTAGAATATTTTCACAGGTTGGTGTGGTGGGTATGCTGGTGGGCTTGTTCAACCTCTGTTCCATCTTCCCTCTAGCATTCCTTCCTGAGCGTTGGAGGCCATAAAGCAGAAAACTGTATTTCCCAGGCTCCTTTGCAGCTAGAGCTCTGGACGTGAATTACATTTTGCTACGGGATGTGAAAGGTGGAAGGAGGCTAATGCCATCGTGCCGCCGCTCTGGGATGTAGAAAGTGGGGTTTGCTGCACCTGTTTGTCCCTACCCGTGTCCCAGCTTCCTTGGTGTTGAGAAGCGGGTGCAGTCGTACGCTCTTCAACTTTATGGGTCTACCAGCAGCCTCAGAAATCGCAGCCCCGCAGAAGGTCAGTTCTGCACTCTGCTGGAGTCTTGAGCCCACGCCCCCAGACTCCCAGTAGTTTGGCAATTACCCTGTTCTCTATATTAAATCCTAGAGTGATTTCTGTTTCCTGCTGTGAAGGTGGATGGTGACTATTAGATAATTCAATGTTACAGAAATACACAAAAAGTAAAGTCTTCCCTCCCTTCCCCAATTCCAATTTCCCTTCCTGAACAGGAACAAGCAAGAAAATGCTTCTTTGTGAATCTCTTTAGATAGATGATAGATAGATAGATAGATAGATAGATAGATGACAGATAGATAGATAGATAGATAGATAGATGATAGATAGATAGATAAATGATAGATAGATAGATAGATGATAGATAGATAGATAGATGATAGATAGATAGATAGATAGATAGATGATAGAAAGATAGATAGATAGATAGATAGATAGATAGATAGATAGATAGATAGATGATAGAATGCATTATGTAACATATAACATTGCCCAGAAGGAATCCTTATATAGCTGTTGTTTTGCACCCTGGTACCTTTCCATTGAAAATATTTTTTGAATCACAATGAGATAATCACTACAGCCTGATAGGAATGGCTAAAATAAAATAGAAAAAACTAACAGTACCAAGTGTTGAAAAAGACAAGCAGCGCCAGGAACCGTCACACATTGCTGGTGTGGGAATGTGAACTGTTTGAACCACCTTGGAAAACTGTTGAGAAGTTTGCACTGAAGTCACATGTAGACCTACTCACTGCCCCAGCAATGTGTCCACGAAAAGACTTGTTACAAAAACGGTCAGGGCAGCTTTATTTCTATGAGTCAAAAAGTAGGAACAATGCAAAGTCACACATCTATATAGATAACAAGCATCCTATCCCAGAGTGGAATACTATTGGCCATAAAACAAACCATGGAAACCCTAGCCACGTGGATGAGTTTCAGAAACGTGAAGCTAAGCGAAGGAGACAGAGGAGGGGGTTCAAGTGCAGGTAGAGCTATTCTGTGGTCCCTGAAGCCAGGACACAGGCTACCTCTGGTGGTGATGACTGACCAGCAAGGGGCACAAGGAGCCCTCTGAGAGGATGGCGAAGCTCAGAGACAAAGCTATGTCGAGCAGTCTCGTGCATACCTTGGAATTCTCTTGCAGGTGTATCCATAAGGTAAATTCCTAGAAGTTAAATTGCTGGGTCAGAGGGAACTCGACCATCTCACAGATGTGGCCCAACTGTCCTCCAAAAATACCGGAGCGAGATACCCGCCCACCCACCACGCCACCTGTGAGAGCTCCCGTCTTCCCCACGCCCTCATCAGCGCTGGACATTATCAACCTTTACAATGTTCGCTGATCTGATACTTAAAAAATATTTCATTTTTCTTTTGATTTTTAAAAAGTTGGATTTGCTCTATCTTGACCCATTTCCCATACTGGGTTTCTGCAACTGATTTCATTCGAGGAAAGGGTCTGTGGCTCAACAGATGAAAATGTCAGACGACCGAAGGAAAGACTGTGTCTCCAGAAGTGTAGTTGCAAAAACTCAGAGCAGAGTTTCTCCCCAGTGGGGATTTCCAGCCAACGCTGAGGTTGGGAAACAGTGTGGACACCCAACTCAGAGCCCTGGGCGCGGATTCCGGCCTCAGGCAGGATGCTCTGATTTTCCACGGCTCAGTTTCCCCCACCTGTGCAGTGGAGGTATTAATAACATTGCTCCTGCTGCAAGCAATGAGCTGGTACCCATACAGTGCTCAGCCCGGACCTGGCATATCCTGGGTCTTACACAAGTTCCAGCCATTGATACAATCATCATGACTCTTCCTAGAGACTTCCCCTGTGGGCCTTAGCTTCTATTTTTAGATGATGAGATGAAGTGAGATCCCTTCTGGCCTCTGCTCTGGGGCCCTTGGGAGCACCCTGCTTCCCTTCCCCGCGCACCCCGTCCCAGGCTCCTGAAGTCACCCACTTGCCAATGTACCACTTGGGCTGCACTGCCCCGGCCATCTCTCCTGGACTCTAGGTGACTCGTACGTGGTCACCTGGCCCCAGAGCTATGAAGCTTATTTCAAAACTCAGAACCCCTGAATAAAGGAATTCCTCTGGTTCTGGCTCACTACCCCTCCCTCTAAAAGGAGTGAGACTCCATTGCTGGGACATGCAGCGGGACACACAATTTCCTGCTCCCTCTGCCCCAAGGATCCATACCCAAAGCACTGATCCCTGTTTCCTCCTTGTCTTTCTGCATATCAACTCGGGCAGCCTTACGTAGACTCGAACAGACACTAAACGCCAATTTAGACTTCACTGGGATGCCCCCCACCAAAGGGCATCCTTCATGGTATTCCTGCTAAGGCCCCATCTACCTTGGCCCACTTCATGGAACTTAAGGAACTTCTTCCTCCTTCTGGTTCTGGGTTTGGTGCCCGTGGGCAGGGGAGGTCCCCACCTTGCTCAAATTGAGAAATCCCTTCCTTCAACATTTTAATGGACCTGGACAAAAGGATCAGATCATTTGAAAGTCAAATACCCTCCGAGTAAATTTCAACATTATCTATTAATATTTCTGCCTCCCCGCCCCCACCCTCTGCCCACCTCTCCTAGTTAATCAGCTATGCCTGGCAGCCACCTGTCAGTTCTCAACTCAGCACTGGGGCAGCCTTGCACCATCAAAGTCCAGGGTCCCAGGTGGAGATGTGTCATTTCGTGTCTCTGACAGCAGTGCCTTCCTCCAGCCCCTGGTGTGTTCACTAGAACTGAGCCCTGCTTTTTTCCATTAAATGATCAGTTATAGACTCACATCAAAGTGAGATCGAAGAGGAGGGTGGAGGCAGAGAAGGATGTGTACTTGTTTATTAGTTGTGGGTTCTGACAACTCTTTTCATGTTCACTTCGAGGACTGGGGGAAGCACAATGTGTGACATCGGATGGGGTAATTATTAAATGAGGTTCAAGGCACCAAGAGGCACACTCAGAAAAAGAAAAGTGATTTCCACCAGTTGCCCTGAATGTGGACTCATTTCAGAGGCTTGGAAGTTCAATGCTGGGGCCCTGGTGATTTTGCCCCCAACCAAAAGTTTGCGAAGATCCCTTTGCTTTCAGGTGATGGTCAGATAGACACACAGACAAGTAGACACAGAGTAATCACAGCTAGGATTTAGTGAGGATATACTGTGTGCTGGGCATCTGCTAAGCATTTGACATGCATAATCTCTAGAAAACCTCATACCCATCCTCGAAAGAGCTTAACTTCCACCAGCCCTGATTTGCAGGGAGAAAAAAGGAGGGCTAGGAAGGTTTATGAACAAAAAAATTCAAGGTCACACAGTCAACAGAGGCCAAGCCACAAAGAATGTCGACATTTGGGGCTGGGTCTCTTTCTCCGCAGGGTCCTCCTGTGCATGGGGGGAGGGGTTTAGCAGCATCCCTGGTCTCGACTCACTGGATGCCAGGAGCGCCCACCAAATGTCACAACCAAAAATGTCTTCGGCCATGGCCAGGCATGCCCTGGAGTGGGGGCACATCAAGTCAGGTCAGGAAGCGTTGGGGGAAACCCTTCAGTGTCTCTGTTGAGACGCGCCCCTTGGGACCCGCCGCGGACTGTAGACGGTGCCCGAGAAGTAACTCTTCTCATGGTCACTGAGCTTCTGCCATTTCCTCGCCGCCCCTCCAGACAAGGACTCCCAGGGCCACGCTATCTGGCATTTCACCTGCATTTACAAAGAAGCTGGTGTGTGTGCAATGGCTTTGGGAAGTTACAGAAACGAACACGATGTGGCCTTCTCTCACCAACCAGAAGAGAGGCTATGATCTAGGTAAACCATAGCTAAATCTGGCCTATGGACTGTTTTTCTTACCTTGCAAAGATTTATTTAAACAATTGAATTGGTGGCCAATGTCTAAAGATTTGAAGATTTCACCTAAAAAAAAAAATCCAAATGTGTGTCTTATTTGGAGAAAACCAGAAGACCCTTCTGCTGTCAAGGGTGGGAAAGCCTTGACCATAATCATCAGCTGTCCTGCACTTTGCCCTGGGTCCCTGCGGCCTCCCATCAGCTTGCTGCTTTAGCTTCTCAGCCTCTCTGGGCATTCAGTGTAAGGTCCCAGAGTTTGATCGGAAGGTCCTGAAGGGCGGGATCAATACCAGCCGATGTTAGCCCCAAATTCCACATGCAGACTCCTACGGGGGACTCAGACCTTAATGCAGTGGGGATTCTCAGAGGAGGGACAGACCTTGGTGAGGAATCAAGGAGAGATCCCTGGAAGAGGTGAGTTGGAGCTGAGCAGTCAAAGTACGTAGGTTTTGGCAAGAGTGGGGCTCATAGAGCGAGAAGCTACATGGTGGCTGATGGACGACAAGATGAACTCCTAAATCCAAAAGGGGTACCAGCGGGAGAGCAGGAAGGCCTCCAGGCGGAGGTGCTGTTCCTGTCCTTGGGTGGCTTCCATCTATTTCAGGATCCCTGGGGAAGAGCAGCGAACATAAGACTTCATCAGATCAAGGCCACAGACTAGGTTCTGGAACGGATTAAAGGAAGGAGCTGAGCACGGCCTTCCTGAAGGGTCACAGGATGAAACCAAAACATTAGGAGTCACACGTTTATGTTTCTGATCTTCCCTCCACCCTAATGGAAGTGTTCAAACTCTCTTTAGAGGCAGAATAGTCTAATGAACCCTGGTGCCATCACCCAGCTTCAACAGTAGCCAACCCGTGGCGAGTCGTGTTTCATCCACGCCGTGCAGTCCGGCTGCCTCTCATCAGGGCCGCGTGACAGCCCCAGTGGTGATTTATTAAAGCACAATTTAGCTCCAGCCACTCTGCGGCCTGAAACACTGGAGCGACTTCCCTTAGCACTTAGAACAAAGCCCAGACTTTTCATCCTGGCCTCCGGGCCCTGAGTGATCTGATCTCACAGCCTTGCCCACCAACCCCGGGACCTTTGCTCACAGGCAGCTGAGTATACGCCTGCTCTCCTCCTTAGAGCATTAGCTCTGCACAGCGGGACCTGCCTCTCGAGCACTTCTATCCTCCTTCATAGCGCCTTGCATGTGGCACGGTTGGGACACAGGTCTCCACGGGTTCCGTGTCTCTGCACATCTTATTAGCAAGGGGCTGGCTACCCCGTATTCTAGACTATCTCTTCAAGGATGTTTGCACAGAGAACAGCTTCAGAAAATGGTGTCTCCATCCAAAGCAAAGCAGAGCAGGCATGCCTACTGGCCATTATGAAGGGTTTCCTAAAATTGGGGTTCTTCTTCTGTAAGCAACCCTACGCACACAGGTGACGTCTGACCTTTGCATTTGCCCTGTGGGAATTGGAGGTCCAACCCCCCCAAAATGCTGATACTGTGGTTCCTGCTTTGCCGTGAATAACAAAGTCCTTTGCCTCTGACCCAGGAATCTTGCGTCTTCTGCCAGCAGCCATGACATGGTGTCAGGCCATGTGTTAGCTTGCAAGCAGGGTAAAATCCCAGACCCTCTTGAGATCTTGACAGATGTGTGCTCGGTGTGTGCTTGCTACATAGAACCACGCATTCCCTGCAGGGGGTGCTAAGAATCTTCAGCTCCCCTATGTCGTCACAGACGTTGCTGGGTGAGTTATTCTTCCTCATTAAGGCTCAGTTTTCTCATCTGCAAAGTGGGGATAACAACGGCACATTTCTCAAATGCTGGTTCGGCAGGAGTCCGAATAAGGGGCTTCTGTCTCTGCAATAGGCGTGTGTCTATCTACAGGTAGACCAGATGCCCAAGTCAGCTCATCTGGGCACCCTCCGCTCTTCCCGGGCAGGGTTGGAGACTCGTGGATAGCCCTGCACTCTGGGTCTGTTTCTCCTGGTTGGCAGGACCCCCCGCCCGCCTCCTGCCAGAGCTAGAAGTCCTAGATGTGGAGCCTGACTCTATGTTCTTGAGCTGGTCTTCCATGCTCTTCGTGCCCTAGTTTCTTCATCTGAAGAGTGGAGAGTGATAGCCATGCCCATTTCCAAGTGTTGCTGGGCCCCGGGGGAGCTGCTGTGTGTCAGCTGTCGCATTCATCTGTCTGAGTTCCTCTTTCAGTAGTTGGTCTGTAACTGGTGTCTGTTTTTATTAATATCGATCACCTATCAGGCCCACATGGGTGGAGCTGGAGGAGAGGAAGGAGGCCTTAGATGCTCACTTGTCCTGGGAAAGTTCCAGCAACAGAAGGTGGGCTCCGGAAAATCTCCTGGGGAAGGCCCGGTGCAGGCACTCTTGCAAAGGAGGACAATTACTGCTCTTCAGCGGGAAAGTCCACCTGGAGTGAGCGCATCAATGGGAACGGGCTCCCCAAGGACTCCCAGGAGCATTAGCTGTTGGCCCAGCTCATTTGTAAAACAGCCGCCTTAGTTTCTAGAAATGTCACTCGTTATTCCAGTCCAGGGGGTTGCTGCTTCCAGCTGGGAAGCCAGCCCAGGAGAAATGGGCAGTAAAGTGTTTCATAAAATTAGTTTGGAAACGAAGGGGCTGGCTTCACATCAAGGCATGTCAGACAGGCGCTGGGCCCGAGAGGCCACGTTTACTATCCCGTGATGTAGGTGCGGCTGTAAAAAGGATATTTATGAGCGAGAGTCTTATGGAGAAGTATCAGCAGCTGCTTCAGTGGCGTAATGATATAGGTAGAAAATTAAACAGCACAGTTAGAGTTAATAATAAATCATATATAATAACAGGTCTTGGCTCTCCCGGCTGGAAGAGCAGCCTGGAAATCCTCAGGAAGAAAAGCTGGAGAAGCTGCCTGTCTGAGACCCTGCCCCTTTCCCTCCACTCTGGATTTCCGAGCTGGACACCCCACCCCCACCCCGAGCTGGAAGAAAAGACCTCCAGGTTGCAAGTCTAACACTTCCTGGGGTAAAAGATAGGCAGAGGGTTGCCTTTATTTTATTATTATTGCTTTAATTTTGCAACTAATCTTGCTTTTGAAAAGAATTAGAATATTCTAGATAAAGATAAGCAAGTCTTTGGCCCCCCTCCCCCATCCAGGTCCTCTCCATCCCGACCTCTACACAGGTGCTGTGTGTATAAGGCTGTGTTTGGGGCCCGCGGGATTTGCTACCGGAATGGTCATGGGCCCAAGGGACAAGGGCTCAAGGATGGAACCCAGGGCAGCAGAGCTGGGGAGGGCAGGAGGACGGGGCTGCCGGAGCAGGAAGAGGCCTGGGGGCACATACTTCAGGAGGTAAACCGGCCCCAGGGTGGGAGCTGCTCCAGCTGCCGAGGGTGCCCAGCAGTCGGAGCAGGGAGACTCCCCTCATCACCCGGAGAGCAGCGCCCACGACCGCAGCCTCCTGAAAGAGAGAAGCAAACTGGGGGCCAAGATGGGTGTTCCCAGCAGCTGTCCTTGCACCCTGACTCCCTCCCGCCAGCTCCTCTGTCTGCAGCTGCTCGCAGGCCCAGGTCCTCTGGAGCCCCTGGAGGGAGACGGGGACAGGGCAGGTGTCTGCCTCTGGCCCTCGCAGGACGGGGCTGGGGGCCAGCGCTCAGGACTGCGTGGTTCCAGGAGAGAGAGGGAGAGGGACTTCGGGGCTCATTCACAACTACTCCCCTATTCACTGAATAACTACTTTTGAGCATTTATTACAACAGGCACTGGAGGTGTGGTAGGGCTGTGAGAAAGCCACCAACACGCTGGGAAGAAAACAGTCCTGAACTTCAGAAACACAAAAGGATTGTTTCAAAAGCACAGCGCCCAATGCTGTCTCCACACGTCATGGGATACACAGGGCACAGTCCCGCGTTCTCTGCTGCTGGGGTTAAAGGAGGCTGGCACTTCAAGAGAAAGAGAAAAGCAAAGCAAAACTCAGAGCACCTCAATTGCGCCACCTGGTGGCGGATATGCCGGTACTGCAGCCAAGCAAGTGTCTCCCACCCCCATACTCGCCCCAGCAGGCTGATCGTGCTCCCTGTTTCCAGGGTGGGTTCCAGGAAGCTCCCAGTTCTCCTCTGGCCCCCAGGGTCTGGGTGAAGCCAGAGGCGGATACTCAGAACCATCGAGAACCATTGGCCTTTCTAGCTTTACGAGTCAAGGTACCACTGATGGGGAAGCCCAGGGCTCTTGCAACAGCTGGACAGGACAGTGGCAGCCGCAGCGCGGGCTTGGGGACGACAACCCTGCTACTAGCCCTGGGCTTAGGACACTTTCTAGTTTCCCAAATCTCAGCGTGGCTTCCGCTTCTCCTCAGAGCCATCGCCGGAGGACACCCAGATTCAGTAAGGAGGGGTCTGGTCTGGATGAGGAACACGGCATGAGGACAGTCACCACCACCCCGTGACCAGTAGCTGCCACGCTTACAGCCAGGGGCCGGAGAGACCCGGGACTCAGTCACCGGGAAGTGGCTTTACTTCTCTGTGCCTCTTGTCTTCATATCATAAAAAGAGTAAAAATATTCTTGTCACAGTGTTGCTGCAAAGAGTAAGAAAGGAAATGTATCCAAAGCACTTAGCATAGTGTCTGCTGTAATCGTTCGGGAAACCAGATGTAGTTGTGATGATTGTTAACGCTCCTATTTATTGAGCATTTACTATGTTCCAGGCTTCGAAGCAAATGAGTGTTAATGGTAACACACAACATCTGATGAAAAAATTCCCTGGGCCACGCACTCGGCTGAGAGCTTGTCATTCACTGTTTCATTCTGCACAATCTTATAAGGCAGCCCGATGTCTTAATGCTGATGTTCCCCCAAGTTCCCATGTTGAAATCCCAATCCCCACGGAGACGGTATTAGAAGGTGGGGCCTTCGGGGTGCTTAGGTCTTGAGCATGGAGCCTCCATGAGTGAGCGGGACCCCACAGCACCCCCTCCTCTCCTATGCTCACAGAGCTTCCACAAAGAGAAAACACAGTGAGAACCTGCAGGCTACGAAACAGGACCAGGACACTCGCCCAGCCCTGCTGCCCGCTGACCTTGGACCCCGGGCCTCCAGACCTGTGAGAAACCAGTGTGTGTTGTGGTAGGCCACCCAGTGTGGCATTTTGTGACAGCAGTCCAAATGGACGAAAAGGAGTAGGTTACAATTATCCCTGCTTTTTGATGAGGCCCAGAGAGGTTAAGAGACCTGCCCAAGGTCACACAGCTAATGAGGTTCAAGGATGATATTGGAACACAAGTCCATCCACTTCAAATGACTGGAGGGAGTGAAAATGGGTGTTCAAGGCAACCCCCACCTCCCACAGCAGGGAGCTGAGATCCAAACGTCGGAATCCATGAGTTCTTCAGTTTAAGATGAACACTTTAGTTCACAAAGAATGTGACGTTCACAGAGCTGCCCTTTAGGGCAATTGGACTGGAGTCGCCCTGACATTTGGGTGAGTGGGTGTGTATCAGGGAGTCTGCCGGGGGAGGTGTCCCTGAAGGTCCTGAGACTCAGGAGAACCCGAGGAGGTTTGAGCAAAGGCAGGAGGCTGGAGGGCGCGTGGAGTGTGTGGGCAGCTCAGAGAAATTCAGGGTGGTTGTAGCTTGGAGCGGAAGCAGGGAGGTGAGCGACCGACCGAGCAAGGCCAAGGGTGGGGAAGGAGACCGAAAAAGGGTAGGGCTCTGTGAGGGTCTTAACCCGCCTTATCAGTGAAGCCAAGGAATTGGCTTTTATCCTGAAAGGAGTGGGCAGGGGCGGGTCTTTGAAGGAGATTAGTGTGAAGGTGACTTTAAACAGTAACATGATCAAATTCGTGCTTTAGAAAACTCAGAGTTTGGGGGCGTCTGCGTGGTCAGTCGGTTAAGTGTCTGTCTTTGGCTCAGGTTATGATCTCAGGGTCCTGGGATCAAGTTCAGGGTCCTGGGATTGAGCCCCACGGGGGGCTCACTGCTCAGCAGGGCGTCTGCTTCTTGCCCCTTTCCACCGCTCCTGCTTGCGCGTGCACTCTCTCTCTCTCAAATAAATAAATATCATCTTAAAAAAAAAGAAAAGAAAATTCAGTTTTTAAGTGTGGAGGATGAAGTTCTCCAGCCTGCTTTTTAAATGTTTTTAATGAAAATTCATATGCATTCACTACAAAAAAAAATAAATGGCACAGAAATGTGTAACATAACCATGACAACCCCTTTCTCTAATTCCGCTCTCCGAAAGTGATTACTGTGATACAGTTTGGTGTGTATTGTTCTAGACCTTCATAGATAGATAGATAGATAATTGATAAATAGATGATGGATGATGGATGGATAGCTAGATAGATAGATGATGATTGATAAGTAGATGATAGATGAATGATGGATGGATGGGTGGATAGACAGATAGGTACGGAGATGGAGATAGAGAGAGATACGGATAGATAGGGATGTAAAATTGTTTCCCAACAACTTGTTAGAAGAGCACAAAATGCAGACCCCTTCCCCTAATGGAGCTCAATATGGTCTAGACCAGCAGTTCTCACCTGCAGGGATTCTGTCCCCTGGGAACCGTGGCAATCTCTGGAGGCGAGTTTGGCTCTCACAGTGTGTGTGGGGGCTGCTTCTGGCTTCCAGGGGGTGGACGCCGCTGTAGCGATGTCCTTCAGTGCACAGGGCAGCGGCCCCCACAGCCAAGAGTGAGCGGGCCTGAAATGCTGTAGCGCTGAGGCTGAGAATCCTTGCCTTCAAACGGATCTTTTATCAGTCAGATTTGCTAGTTGCAAACAACAGAAAAAGAATGTATTTTTGCAATACGGGGTAACTCTTGGAATTATCAGGAGGCGGAGGGCCAGATTCGCACGGCCAGGGACAAGGCCTCCATGGTGCACAGAGGTGGCAGGGTGATGACCCCACCCTCGGCTGTGCCCAGCTGTTCCCTGGATCCCACCTCTGGAACCTTTGCTGCCACCGCCCCCGCCCACCGTTCCAGCGTTGCAGAGACTGGCAGGCATCCGGCTGGGGCCTGGCATAGACCGCAGTATCCAGTTAAGATTTTCATAACGGTTTTCATTATTGTCCCCCAAGAGTCCTTTTTAGACATTTTCTTCTAATTGCTCCCCCTTAGGAAATTTCAGTACCAAAACTGGTGTATGTTTATGTGCTGTGTGCTTATCTGTGCTTGACACACCAGAGCACGAAGGCTCTCTCATCCACCCGCCTCCTGCCCCAGCCAGGGTTTCCCCTTGAGGGCAATCTCGACCCCTTCCCCTGCCAGAATCCGTGGAACAGATGGACGTCCAGAGGGAAGTCGATCCCGGCACTAGCCCGACAGTAGACTTGCCTGAGGAAGCTTCCCCAAATCACAGATTCCCTGGCCTTGACCCAGATCCCCGATTCAGAACCACTAGGACAGCAACCTGGGAATCTGCATTTTGACAAGGGCCCTAGATGATCCTGACATGGTAGGTTTTAGAAACGGTAGCGTATTGGGAGTGATTCCCAAATGTGGTTGCCCATTGGAATCTCCCGGGAGCTTTAAAATCATATCCAGGTTTCATCCCGTCCTGCAGGGATCCTCGCTAACAGGCTGGGGTATGAGGGTTGCTAATGCGCAGAAGGGAGTTGACCTTGGTAGAGTGAAGCGTGCAGGCCTGGATGGAGTGGGCCAGGATGCCGTGTGTCCTAGGGGAGGTGGCTCGCCATCTCTGAGCTTCAGCCTCTCGGGCCGCAAGATGCACTGCGACGCCAGCCGGCAAGGTCAGGTGAGCGTCCGTGAGACGATGGACATGAAGCGACTGGAGTGCATTTTGATTCGAAGGCCGAACACTCCAGACCCGTGTTTCTCAGCCCCTCACATGCACGTGGATCCCCTGGGAAGCTTGTTAAAACATGGATTCTGATTCAGCGGGTCTGGGTGGGACCCGAGATTCTCCATTTATAACAAGCACCAAGGAGAGGCCAACAGGGCCAGTCTGAAATCTATACATTGGAGGGCAAGATTCTATCTAAACCCGGCTTCTCGGCCCTCAGCATCAGAGGCATTCTGGGTCATTCGGGGCTGCGGGGGCCGATCTGGGCATCCCAGGATGTAAGCAGGGTCCCTGTGGCCTCTCCCCACTGGAGATGCCAGTGGCACCCTCCTCCCCCTGGGTGACAACCAAAAATGTCTCCAGACATTGCCTGAAGCTCCTTGGGGGACACATGGGCCCCAGTGGAGACACCCTGGTCTAGGCCCGTGGGGTGGTGAAGAGGTCACACAAATGGACTGAAGTCTGCTGCTCCATCCCCCCGGAAGCCCAGAGAGCCTGACGCGGAGACACGGTCATGATCGTGGTCACGGTCACAGTGCTCTGGACAGAGAAATGCAGGGAGGGAGTGAATGGGCTCAGGATCCCTGGGAGGGGCGAGCGTCCTCATGCAGAGCGAGGTTGTGGCCCAAGGCTGGTCCCCACTGTGCGGGGGAGTGTGGGTGACATTCAGCCGCAGTGACACGCGGGAGAGAGCAGGGCTGGCCAGGCCACTCACCCAGAAGCCGGCGCAGCCCATTTTCCGTGTGCCCGGGGGGAGGGAGGCCGGGAGGGTGGGGGCAGCGCCCCGGTTCATGTGCTGACTTGGGTGGTGGGTTTCCCGGGGCTTGTGTTGACACCGCCTTTGAAGGGAAGCAACCCAAGCCAGTAACACTGAGCAAACACACTTCTAAACCAGGGGTCACGCAACTGCCGATCTAAAGCTGGGGTGGGGGGTACCACACACCCCTCCTGCGGCCAAGAGCAGGCCTCAGTCAGGTGCAAGCACGAGGCCGTGTTTATGCAGTCGCCCTGCACGACTGAACCCCTCAGGGTCAGCTCTCCCGGTGCTCAGAAATGCTGTGCACTCTTGCGTGGTATCACCTGGGACTCGAATCCATGACCACCTGACTCCAGAGGCCAAAGCTTTTCCTCGAAATTTCTCTGCAATTCTCAAAGCCATTTTACTTTCATTACGAAAGAACACGATTACGGCTGCTTTTATTGCCTGTTCAGTCTGTGTCTGTCATCACGGTACACATTTTATAGAATCATTGCCTTGAATCCTCGCCACGCAGAACAGAAAACACACTGCTGTTTGCTGATGAGAGCACAGAGAGGTTAAGTGACATGCCCAGGGTCACACAGCTCCTACAGGGTAAAGCTGGGATTTGTAAGTGTGGACGTATCATCGAGCTTATGTTTCCTGTTCTTCTATGTGTTGGAAGGGCCTCTGATCATTCCCATTTTATAAGATGGAAATACTGGTTTTCCCCTTTTCTCCTTCTTTCCTGCCCCTTTCCACACCTGCAGAGGGCCTGGGGGCCCTGAGAGGCAGAGCGAAAGGTCTTGGGGCTGAGCTGGGTGAACTCCTAAATTCCAGAGCAGAGTGTCGGAGAACGGAGAACGCGGTGGGGTGGGGTGGGGGGTNTGGGGTGGGGGGGGTTGGAGGGTAGGGGGTGGGGTTGCTCAGTCAGTTCCTTTGCATCTCTAAACCTGACGTTGAGACCAGAGGTTCTAGGCCCAAGTTCCGGTTTGCCTCTGCTCCCCAATGGGAGGATGTTGCTTCTCCAACCTGAGCCTCAGTTTCCCCATTGATAAGATAAAAAAGCTGGTTTCGGTGGTCTGGGATTCTTGGAGTCAGTAACGCTGGCTTTCGTCATTTCCAGCACTGACGCTCTGAGATTTCCTTGGTAAGTAAAGTCACATGGAGTGTCATCTCCCCGCAAAGATCATGCAGCCCCCTGGTCTCTATATCCCCTGAGATCCACTGAGACCGCTTTCTCCTCTTCCACTCCTCTGGGCCGTGACAGCCACGTGGACACAAATATGGTGCTCTAGGATGGGGGGGTGGGGCAGCCTCTGGTTTTCTCTCCTGGCAGGGGATGAGTGTCAGGGCTCTGGGAGAGAGGCATGTCACCGCAGCACATTCTCTCCCCCACGCCCTGCCCCCCATGCCCAGTGCTCTTCACACCGAGGCGGCTGGCAGAGGGGCCTCGAGCCCTCCCTTTCGCACACACCTCTGCTGGGCCGCTGGTGCTTGCTGAGCCGAGGTCGCGCTGCCAAGATCTGTAGGCATGTCACATTATCACCCGGGCTGGCTCCGGGGCAAACAGAGGAAAGCGACACAGGGCTCTCACAGCTGGCTCGGCTGCGGGCTGCAGGCGGGCTGTAGGGAAAGCTATGTGTAGGCACTGAAGAGCAAGACTGCTTTGGACTTGAACCGCTCTTCAGGAAGGGAACAGTAACTGGAACACCTTTAAAACCATGATGAGGACCTTGGGGGCTGCTTTTAAGAGCTTCTCCCTCCTGGCTGATCCGGGTTAGTCCCAGTGCAGAGTCCGAGCCGGCTTCTGCTCTGATAAGATGGGTGTTTGGAGGAGAGGGAAGAGAAGTCAAGCTACGATGAGCTAAGTAGCTCAGGAGACCCATGGTTGGACGGAATGGGCTAGAAGTGGACCATGAAGAATGCCACGTGCCCACAGTCCTGCCAGAGCTCCACTGCACCCAGAGTAAAAGCCACAGTCATTGCCTGGGCCTCTGGAACCCCACAAGATCCCCTTGTTCCCCGTGCTCTGGAGTCCCGGCCACACTGCCCTCTTTGCCGTTCCTCCAGCGTGCCCAGCCTTCTCCTGCCCCAGGGCCTTTGCATGTGTTCCTGCTGCCGGGAATTCTCTTCCCCAAGGAATAAACGTGGCTTGCTCCCTTTGTTCCTTATAATGTTACCTCTTTAAAGGGATCTTCCCTGACTACCCTGCAAACAGGAAGCCCCACCCCCCACCGCCCTAGCACTCCTCTCCCTACAGGGCCATCCACCTTGACATATTGTATGTGTCATTTCTTTTCTTTTTTTTAAGATTTTATCTATTCACTTGAGAGAGAGAGAGAGAACAAGCAGGGGGAGACGGAAGGGGGAGAAGCAGATCCCCGCAGAGAGGGGAGCCTGATGCAGGACTTGATCCCAGGACCCTGAGATTATGACCCAAGCCGAAGGCAGGCGCCCCACCAAATGAGCCCCCCAGGTGCCCCTGTGTGTCATTTCTTCATTTGGTTCTTGGATCACCATTCGAGAATTCTGAGAGAATGGGGGTTCCGTGTGCTTCGTTGTGGGGGGACTGGTGTGTCCCCAACTATAGAATGTGCACAGAGTGGACACATAACAAATACGTGCTGGAGGAACACGTTTCGGGGAGGCAGTTAGCATGCTTGCGAACATTCGAGAGAGTCTTTAAAGCCAGGAGCTGGCCGTCAGAGGCCCCCCCCCACCGCGGCGCCACGTGACCCTGGGAGGATGGGACAGTCCTTTTGTGTGGAGAGCACTGCTGCTAATGATGCGTGGGTCCCTGGTCAGAGCCCCTCCCTCGTGGCTCAGGCATCGCACTTCTCCCCCAGACTTGCGCCTGGCCCCCAGCCTCACGGCCGCATCAGTCCCAAGACGATCGCCCACGTGGTGGAACTCAGGAATGTCTGTCCATTCGCTCACTTGGTTTCCTTCTCGGCCTCCACGAGGCCCCCATGAAGCAGGCCCTGTAACCCTGGTCTTAGAGATGAAACTGGAGGGGTGGGGCCTGGAGCCCCGTGCAGCACTCCTGGGACTGAAAGGCTGTCATGTCAGGGAATAAAGCCATCAGGACCGTCACCAACCAGACCTGGCTGTGGTGTCTTCTTATCAGGAGGTGTGTCCCCCCCATCTTGATAATTCAGGTCAGCAATCGCTTTCAGGGCGTTTTTTGATGAGCATGGCCTGCTGGGTGATGCTGCTGGGACCCATCGGGAATGCTGATCTCAAAGAGCTTCCGGATCAGTACAAGTGCTGAGACAGAAGGTTCTAGAATCAGTGGGCTAGCTCTAGAGGGGTAAACAGAAGGAGTAGCATCCTTGGCAGCTGGGTAAGGAGCAAAGCTGTCCAGCGCTGGCGGGTAGGCTTGTCTCGGCTGAGCCAGAGGGTGGCTGGATGTCTGCAGCCTGGGGGGATGGGGGACGACAGGCAGAGAATAGGCTGAACGTGTACTTTGTCACCATGAAAAAAGATGTCAGGGAGCAAGTGGTGGCTGCTTGGGGCCAAAGCTTCCAGGTATCTAAGGGAGGGAGGGAGGGAGGTGAGGGCAGAGGTGGGGCAGGGCCCGCACAGGCACATATCTGAGGCTCTGATTGTGCTTACCAGGCTGGCTTCTCGGTCAGGCTTCAACTGGGGAGGCAGAACCAGTAAGAAGGTCCAACAAAAGAAACGAGACCAGCACAAGGGACCTAATAAGGGATTCGCTACAAGGAGCTGTGGCTAGGCAGGTCTGGAGTCCGTGGGGCAGGCTGCCGGAAAGAGCTGGAAACCTCAGGCACGGGCCGAGGCTGTGGTTCACGGGCACTAGGGATCTCCAGGCTCTGCTCCTAAAGACTTTCAACTGATTGGGCCAGGCCCACCCAGACCATCTCCCTTACTGACAGTCGCCTAATTATGGACGTGACTCACATCTACCAAAGCGCCATCCGGGGACCGGGGCCTCGCCAGGTGGACTAGCCCTGTGGTGAGTGTAGTTCGGCGCCGGCTCTCCCTGCCCGCAGCTCCCAGCTGCTCCCTCACTCATTCTGTCCCAGACACATGAGCCTCTTGCTCTTCCTCCAACGGGGTGGGCACACTCCCGCCCCAGGGCCTTTGGACTTACTGTGCCCCTGCCCGGAGCACTTGCTTCCCAGATCAAAGCAGGGCCCTTCCCTCACCTCCTTCAAGTCTCCGGGAGGCCTTCCCTCCCCGGCATATCTAAAGTTGCCCCCATGCCCCTTGACTGCTGTATTTTTTATCAAGAAACCACTACCCAGCATTGTATTATATATTTATTTGTCTGTTATTGCCTCCTGGAATGCACAGTCTGAGTAGGGATTTATTTTGCAGCTAAAGGTGGAATCTTCAGATTTGAGATGTTGGCACTGGGAGGAGCTTAACACACGTTTCTTAAATGAATGAATGAAGGGGAATTAAGACGTTGTTCCCATTCACCTCGATTTGGTCTCACCGACTTATGCCTTTAATATTTTCCCCGTGACCACGATCGGAACATTCTGACCATTCAGACATTGTTCTCTCCTTTAAAAAACAAAACACACCTATTGCATCAGGGAGTGAAGTTTGTATGGCCTTCAGTGGTGGGGGAGGGGAGGGAGGCTGTGAGCCCCAAATCGGAGAGTCCCAGGTTTGCCCACGTAAAGCCCAGTCTGTACTGCGACCTGACTCGTGGTGACTTTGCTGTAGGCACAAGACAGAGACAGACAAGTCACCGCTCCCCCCCTTCCTGACTGCTGGGTTTAAGAAACTGCTCACTCTGTCGGTAGAGGACCCCGTCCCCTCTGGCCCCTGTCCCACCCCCTGGACAAATGGCCCTGTTTCTCAGGCTCTGTGGGAACTGTCTGTAATTTTCAAGGTTTGGAAAAGTGGGATTTGCAGAGAGCCCTGCTGCCTCAGGCAGACAGGGCCTGCAGACAAGGGCCACAGTCCCGCCATGGCCAAACCACGTATCCACAGGAAGACCGAAGAGAGTTCTTCCCAGATTCCACAACGAGAAGCTTCCCCTCTGGCTTCTGGGCTTCTAGTCATGAGTTCACTGCTCTTATCCCAGAGCTTGCAAAATGTGCAGGATGAACTCCCAGCCCCCTGCAGATGAAGCCCCTTCCACTCTGGAGATGTTTTTGCTGGAGGTTTCGGGGGGCGAGGATCGAGGATCCAGAAGCAGCAGTGTCATTCATTAGAACAAAGGCACCAGCTTTCCTCGACCACACCTCCTACCCTGGGGTTCCCCTTTCAGAAAGGTCTAGGTCCACCTTCGTCTCTGAAACGCTCTTTTGTACAGAAACTCTGTTTGGAAATGTTCCCTGTTGAAACAACAGGGCTGCAAACTTAAACTTCGCAGGCAAAGGGAGAGGAACGCATGTGAAAAACTGGCCTCAGGGGTAAAGGATGTTTTCAAATAGGATTTCAGACGGAGAGGACCACTGAGTTAGAGATTGAACAATTCCTCCTCAAACAGAGAAGAAGGAAAAAAGGAGGCGTTTGGAGGCGTGGAGTCAATTCAGGACACTTTAAATTCATCTTTCAAACGGCGGGCGTTTGAAAGTCCCAAAGCTTCGTTACCTGCGCAGAAAGGGGGGGGCTCTGACTGTCACGTACGAAATACACCCGCTTAACTACCCGGTTTCTTGCAGAGATGTCACAGCACAAAGGCCATGTTCTGCCTTTTTTTTTTCTCCCTCTTAGACCTTAAGGTGACATCATTGTGAGTAACAGCAAAAGGTATTCTCGGATCCCGGTTTTGTTTTATGAACTGTTCTGTATTAAATGCTGCCCCTTCGGTGAGAGCTGTCAAAACACTTTCATGTAATCTTCCTCGGGAGAAAGATCTCTGTGATGCCACATAACTCAAATTATACAAATAACTGTCAAGAACCATTAAAATCAGCTACAGAGGGGGGTGGGGGAGGGGAGGGCAGCGTGCTAGGCAAATCCTCCCTCCATGCGAAGGAAAATGCCAGACGTGGGATCTGCTCACGTTGAGGAACAAGAATTCCGCTTTGTCTGAAGTCTACAGATGGCCACGCACCAGCTGGCCCCAGCTGGAGAGAAAATGGGGCGTCCAGGCCAGGAGCGGGGGCTCTGGAAGACCCACCCCTGGTTTTGAATTCAGTGCCCTTGGAGAAGCTACGGAACCGCTCTGAGCATCATTGCTGAGCTCCCAGAGCCCACGTGGCAAATTTCAGAACGACTTGGGAGCTGGTGGACACGGCAGGTCTGATGATGTCAAATGTCAGCCCCCTGGCCCCCACACTTGCACCCAATCCTTGAGGCACAGTCGGGGAAGATTTGCCTGGTACTGAGGAAACCCTCGCCTGGCCTTCTCCCTTCTCCACTTCATGGGTCTGGGCAAACTTGGACTTCCAGATACACCACGGGATAAGGGCTTAGGAAGGAGTCAACAAGAATCTTTAATGCAACTGAGGTTTCAGGTGTGTCATGTTCTCAGAAAGTGGGAACGGGCCCAGAGCCCTTGAGATGATCTTCCCTGGTCCCTGGGTGACAAGCTGGCTCGGGTGCCCACGTAACCTCAAAGCCCCCTTCCTGGGATGCATAGTGGAACTGGGGGGGTCTGGCTTTCCTGACACCTGCCCCCAGGAGGGATGGGAGGGGGAAACTGTCCCTCTCCCACACCCCTGCTGGGGTGCAAAGCAGAAACAGCTGTGAGAATGGGAGCTGGCTTTTGTCATTAAAAAGCCCGCATGAAACCAAATTATCCTCCGCTCTGGGCAGTTAGGAGCAAAATTCTTTGCCGCCTGCCCAGCAGGTGTATCTCAGAATTCTCCGCACCTAAACCTTTTTTTTGCAGGAACCAAGGCTCAGCCTGATCTTGGAGGCTCCGCAAGGCCCTCACGCAGGCTGGCACAGAAGCAGGAACGATCTTTCTAGAACTGGAATTTCATGTGACTTCTTTCTTTGGAATAATACAAAGCCTGCTAGGTGGGACCTTGGCTACTTGAGCGGGGGGGGGGGCGCAGGACACTGAGGGGCTGACCCCAACCAGCCAGGTTTCCTCTTTTACAGACCCCTGCTTCACCCTTAGCCCCAGCCTTCTAGTGGGTGGCACCGCCCAAATACTTTTTCTCAATTCTGTGCCTTTGCTCCTTCCATCCCCTGTTCTTGGAATTTCACCCTCATTTCTCTGGTTTATTTTTACTCATTTTTTGTTGCCAAGCCAGGGGCTTTCCCTGAGAAGGCCTTCCCTGATACCCCCAGGCTAGGCCAGGCCTCTTCCCACACCCCTGCCCGGTAGTTCTGTCTCTCTGTGTCTCCCACGAGGCCAGTGGGTCCCAACCTCAGCTGTGCAGTCGAACCCCCAGGGGAATTTTCGAGCTGAACCACCGCCTGGACCCCACTGTCTTTCAGGGAAGTTAGAATCTCTGATGGTAGGGCCTGGGCACCTGTGCTTTCCTTTTTCTTTCTTTCTTTCTTTTCTTTTTTTTTTTTTTTAAGTTTTTATTTATTTATTTGACAGAGAGACAGCCAGCGAAAGAGGGAACACAAGCAGGGGGAGTGGGAGAGGAAGAAGCAGGCTCCCAGCGGAGAAGCCTGATTTGGGGCTCAATCCCGGGACTGGGTGATCACGCCCTGAGCCAAAGGCAGACGCTTAACGACTGAGCCACCCAGGTGCCCCCACCTGCGCTTTCCAAATGCTTCCTAAGGATTGAGAAACACAGTGAGGGCTGGGGACCTCACGCTAGACCCTGGAGCCTTCCTAGGGCAGCGGCTCCCCGCCACGGACCCAGGCGCTCCCTGCAGCTTGCCCGCTGAGTGCTGGTGGCCGGCGCCCAGGAGGGCTCAGCAGCTGCTCCGGAGAAAGTACACCAGGGATTTTAGTCCACACGCAGAGGTACGTGAGAGAGATCACGGCTTTCGTCTTCCTGAGTTAAACTTTATTTATTTATTTTTAACTTGGAGCGCCCTTTTTCAGGGCTAGTGGAGAAAACGTGCAGTCTTACCTGGAATCCCCATCATCAGGGATGTGCCCTGGTTCGAGGGCGTGGCGGGAGGACGGACACATGGTCCTCAGGGATTCATGCACACCGGTTGCCATGGAGATATCAACATCCCTGTCTGCAGGGCCACCTTGGGCTCGGGGTCTCTCCTGCTTCCATGGTTGGCTTGGAGGTGCAAATTTTTGTGAGGGTGCTGATGGCCCCACCTGCCAGCCATGCCTTAGGGCCAGTCCTCTGGGCTCCAGCAGCACCCAGAGGGCAGGGTGAGCCTGGCCTCGGTGGGGAGCGCTCTCCTCCCTGCTTTTCAAACACGCTTCGTCTCTGCTCACAAAGCCTCTTTTCCCTCCCTTTCAGCTACTCTGAGATTTCTCAGTTCTCCTTTGCCTTTGGAAAACAGAAGCCAGAAAGACTTGTAAGCCCCTTCTTCCCTCCTCCCTACCTCACTCTCCTGGGACAAAGGAGCACAGAGAAGCCAGGGGCAGGAGAACCGGGAGAAGAAAAAGTAAATGTCTAAAAATAGTACTTGGGGGCAGTAAAACTAATAGCTGATATCATCTCATTTCATCCTCAAACCCCTTGTAACAGAGCTCCTGGGATTACGCCCATTTTCCAGATGAGCAAAATGACGTTCGGAGAGGTGGGGTCACCTGTCCAGAGTCACACAGCCCAGAAATGAAGATCCACAGTTTACACCTGTCTAAACCCCACCTCTCCACTTCCACGCTGTTCCACCCTAGACAATGACCCGCCCGGTTGGTGTTCCTGCTCTCAATGAGACCTGGTTTTTTCACCAATTTTGATTATTTTCTCCCCCCCCATCTTATTTATCTCTAAATGTATAGTCACCTCAGGATATTCACTGGCTGCACGAGAACACCTGGAATGTGAGAGTAAAGAATTCAGAGTAATTTTTATAGCTCAGAAATGTTATCACGCACGTTCCAATAGAGAAGAGACTTATTCCTATATGACACCCTCTCAGGGACTTCACCCATGAAAATCTGTGTTTATGAATTATAGCTCCAATTCCGTTCTTCTCCACTGCAGAGAGAGTGAGAACCTAACCCATCGGACCCTCATCTCCTTGTTCTGCAACTCTGACCTCCCCCTCCCCCCACTCCGCCCTCCAGGCAAACTGGTTCATCAGAGAAGCACATGGCTTGGTTTTACTCCCACACTATCGTATATAAGCATCTTGATTTTTGTAAGAGCAGAATTTTTTTAAATTTAATTAATTTATTTATTTTTATAAAAGTGAATGTTCCTCATTGAGTCTGTACTTTGCCCGTGTTTTCCTTTGTTCTTGGTTTTCCGATTTAAATCCTTTGATCACTGAAACAATTTTTCTTCTCTTCCCAAATCATTCTGGTTAACTTTAGCCTCTTCTTTTTCGGGGTTTTGACATTAGCGAAAACATCTAGGTCAGTGAGTACCTGCTGCTGAAAAGAATTCTCTGGAATGCCATTTTGATTTGGTGTGACCTTTGTCGACAAGTTCATGTCAGAGGTCACTGAGCACTGATAGTGGGGGGTCGGTCAGAGCCCAAACAAGTGAATATATGTCAAAAGCAATTTGCCGAAAGTGCTTGTCTCCACAGGCAAGCCCTCAACCCCAGTGGTTCGTCCCCCAATTCGTTCAAGATGTTTCTCGCCAGGACTGTGGGAACGACCCCTCCAGATGTCTTTAGGAAAGCCACGCCCTCACCTGCCTTTCCAGCAGGTCACCGCAGAGCCTTGGCTGTCAGCTGCCTGGTGGGTGTTTACCGAGCTGAGTCTTGCTCCCAGGCAATTTACTCGTGAAATTAATTGCTGTTTCACGGGTCCAGAAGTTTATGCCAAAGCTGCACCTGATACCTTTCACTTGGGCATTTCCTTCTGCTCTATTGGCGATTCTCCCGTCCTGTCCCTCACCCCAACCCAAATGCTACATCACCTCATGCCCGTGTCTTCGAATCCTTTTAATCGATAGGACGGTGTCTTGTAAACACCGATTTACTTTTTTTGAATAGGGAATTTTCATATTCTTTAATGTTCGGATGTGCTAGAGAGAGAGAAAAAAAAAAAAACCCCTCTCTTCTGCCCTGCCCTCCAGCCAACCGGTTTCCCTCCGAGAGCCAATCACTACTAGCAGTTTTCTTTCAAAGACATGTATATGGCAGCAGATACGGGTATCTACCTTCTTTCCACCTTTTTACACAAATGGTAACATATTTCACCCCTGTCCACAGGACACAGGGTGATGTTCTTTGGGGAGAGCCCATCCACTCTGGGTAGGTGCTTTCTACAAGGCTGGCACATCCGGTAGCCATACCAGCTAATGTTTACCAGGACTTTCTGAGACGGGCACTAGGCTAAGCCTTCTCCGTTGATTTTCTCCCTTCATTCTCACCATAAATAAAGAGTTAGATGCTACTATTATCTCAGCTTTGCAGATAGATCAGAGATTCAGAGACGTTTAGGGACATGTCTAAGTGACATGACATACAGCTGTGGCCAGGATGGGATTTGAACCCAGGTCAGTCTGATGCCAGACGTCCCAGTGACATGAGATGGTTGTCGTAAGGCAGACCAGATTCCGAAATACCCATAAACCATAATGGGCCATAAGGGTACAAGTCATCAGATATTTAACGTTCGCTCATTGTGACCCAAGCGCTGAGCTAAGTGCTCAGGGCACAAAGAATCAACTCCTCTAGAAAGAGATAGACACTCTCTAGTGAAAACAAGTGAAGTGTTAGACACTGTGGGTAATTTTTAAGTGCAAGAACTGGCCCAGGGCCAGACAAATTCTGGGCTGCTTCCTAGAAGTCAGTGAGTTCAGAATGAATATGAACTTTGGGGTTGTCACTCTTAAGGATGTGAAAACAAAAACTTTGGAGAAAGTCAGGTTGAAACTAGAGTCATCTTCCCAACAGCCTCCAGAAGGAAAGGAAGGACTTAAGTGAGAGACGTAGACTTGGGGAAATGAGTGCTGAGTCAGTACAAAGCCTTTCTCTCTTTCTCTCTCTCTCTCTCTCTCTCTCTCTCTCTCCTCACCCCAGTAAAGATCCCCCATGGTGTGGGGTGCAGAGAGATGAATGCTGGGGAAATATATGAGGGAAACTGACATTGCGGGGCCCTGAATCCTGGGGATGACCTTATTTGTCTCTCCCACCTCAATTCCTTACCACTTCCTCCAGGAAGCCTTCCCTCCCGACCTCCAGGTGGAGCTGTTCCCCCTGCCCCTCACCCCCCCCCACCCCCCC
>NC_048230.1:50882043-50923584 GCF_002007445.2 Ailuropoda melanoleuca | reverse complement strand
ATGGAACCACATACTTTTTTTTTTATTATTATTATTTTTTTTATTTATTTGACAGAGATAGAGACAGCCAGCGAGAGAGGGAACACAAGCAGGGGGACTGGGAGAGGAAGAAGCAGGCTCCCAGCGGAGGAGCCTGATGTGGGGCTTGATCCCATAACGCCGGGATCACGCCCTGAGCCGAAGGCAGACGCTTAACCGCTGTGCCACCCAGGCGCCCCCACATAATTTTTTCTAATTTAGTAGTCATCTCTTAGAATTACAACTCCCTGGTCAACCTGTTTTCCCCTAAATCAGAGGTCTGAAAAAAATTTTTTTTTCTTTGGTAAAGAGCCAGATGATAAATATTGTAGGCTTTGTAGGCTTTCCATATGCTTTCTGTCACAATTGCTCAACTCTGTTCAACTCTTCATCGTAGCGCGAAAATAGTCATAGACAAAATAGAAACAATCAAGTGTGGTTCTGTTCCAATAAAACTTTATTTGTGGACACAGAAATTTGAATTTCTGAAAATACTGTCCTTGTTTTGATTTTTTCACCCCAGTCCATTTAAAACTGTGAAAACCTTTTTTAGCTTGTGGACTTGTCCAAAAAATCAGGTGATGGGCTTCCTGTGGTGCTGGGCCGCCATCGGGGAGGACCCAGGCCCGGATGTCACTCTAACTTTTAACCAGTGAATTCCCAGTGAGCGAAGACTTGCATAGAGTGTAGACTTTGACAACTCTTCGTTGAAGGAATAAATTACACAAGGGGGGAGGTAATGGTTAGAGACTAACTTGTCAGAAAAGTATTAAATTTGCAAATGGGTTTTATTTGCTCTAAAGTGTCATTGCTTTTTCTCCCCCTTGAATGTTATGAAATGCTAATTAGCTCCCATCACAACCACGATTCACAGATCTGTTTGATGTCCTCTGTCGGGCGTGAGCACAGCACTCCACACTGCAGACTGAAATAGCTTGGCTCAGCCACAGACCGGCGCTCAGCTCCGTGAAGCGGAGACTGTCAAACCAGGGAGAGGGGCTCGCAGGACGGACCCAACTGGCAAGAAGAGATACAATCAACCTCAGCCAAGTCTTGCTCCAAGTTCATGTTGCTGGGCGATGAGCGAGATTTCCCAGATGATTGGAAAGTAATTCACCCACAGGAAGTTAACGAGCTGGGGTACTCAACCTGCCCGGGGTGGGGGGGCTGAACTCGCCGGGGAAGGGGTGCACAAGACAGAACTCCCTCATCTTTTTCTGACCGCAGACTTCCTTCATTGTCCCTCCTGTGCCTCCGTGGAGTGTGGACGAGGAACCCCCCTGCTGCCCAGTAGAGCCCCGCACCCCAGTGTTTCCCGACTCAGAGCTACCGACATGGGGAGCAGGATGCTTCCCCGGGCAGGGGGCCGTCCCGGGCACAGTAGGATGTTAGCACATCCCTGGCTTCGACCTCCCTAGATGCAAGTGGCCAACCTCCCCAAGGCTGCAAAATAAAGAAATGTTTCCAGGCATCCCCAAACGTCCCCTCGGGGGCAAAACTGCCTCCCACATTCACCCTGGTGGAGAACCAGCGCTGAGGATCAGATCCTGAGTTCGAGGCTTCAAATGATGGTGAGCCCGGCATGGGCGGTTCACTAGCCCTTGGCAAAACAAGAAAGAAAGAAAACAAGATACCAGAGTGGGTTTTTTATAGCGTGAAATGTGATTGATGTGAAGAAATCTTTTTGTGAGTTTTTCCTTTCTATCTGTTCTTTCAAAGATATATTTTATGAAGTGATACTAGCAGATGGCAGCCTTTTTTTTTTTTTTCCATAAATGCTTATACCTGGCAAAGGCAGGAGCTGGCAATCCTAGTCAACCCACGCATTTTTTTTTTTTTGAAGTTTTACTGCAGTGAAATTCCAGATTTTAGGAATGGCTGCGTCAGACAACTGTAAGAGGGAAATTGGGTTTTCCAGTCTCTCTCCTTAAAGAGCTCCCAACTCAAGCAATTCCTAGCAACTTGGCTCAATTTTTTCAACTACAGAACAGAAATAGTAATTGTGCTCATCTCATAAGACTTTGGGGAAGAAGAAATGCGAAATCGCATTTAAACCATAGGCTTCACTTATATCCTGAAGATCCTTCAGCTTAGAGCCTGTAATTCATCCGGATTCATGTAAGCCTGGGATAAATGTTAGGGATTATTATTATTATTATCGATATCTTCCAGTGCTGTGGGATTTATAACAGTGGCTCCATTTCTGGCAAGTTCTACAGCCTGACACATCATCCATGCAAAATAAAACAGGGATGGTCCCTGCGTGTCCTCATTTCTGCACCCAGGGAAGGCAGTTAACAGTGGGAATTTTTCTAACAGTCCTTTCTCCCTGCAGACTTGCCCACTTACAGAGCGGCATCCAGAGAGAGAAGGGGCTGGAAGGCATAATTACTGATTCACGACCTAGTTCCAAAGAACCGACATGTTCACGCTGGCAGCGCCCTTTAAAGACGTGTGTCATTCAAATGTCGACACCGCTAATTACAGGGTAGGGAACATGAAAGTTGGAGGGAACGGTGGGGTGGTCAGCCAGCCTCCTGCCCCCTTCCTTTTAAGTTCTCATTGTGAAATATTTATCTCTCGGCTCACTGACAATCCTGCCGGCTCCACCTCTTCGCCAGCTTTCAAGTCGGTGGCCGTGTGCCCCCCCCAAGGGCCTCCCAGCCCGGCTGGTCCTCTCCCTTCCCCACCACCAGCATGGGTGATGGATGGGGGCCATCAGGTGAGGCCGCCCAGGGCGTTCGCTCTTGACCTCCCGGGAGCCCAGGTGCCAACGACATCTGCTGTTTGGGGAGGGGGGCTTTTCCACATTCACTTTTGGTGGAGGCAAACGTCCTGATTCTCAGAAGAGAAAAAACAAAAACCCAAGAGAGCCTGTTTCCCCCAGAACCATGGCCGCGGGAGGAGACAGAAACACACGGATTGGATTTTCCTTATGGAAAACCTCAAAAACAATCTAGGAAGCGACAAATAAACTTTAAGTGTGTCTGTGCTCCGTGTTGAGCTGCTGAGACATTGTGACATTTCCAGAGCGGGGACATCCCCATTCCAGATGGCCCCATCATCCCTTGGTTCAGTCAACAAATACGTTCTGAGCTGTCCTGTGTGCCAAGCAGCGGGCCCGACGCCGGGTGGGTAGAACCACAGAACGCAGCCGAGAGCCCCGCCCTCGTGTTGCAGCCGGTCGAGCTGGCGAGACGGGTGGCCGCATCCTCTGAGTCTCCTGGCCAGCGGGGCTCTGGAGGAAATGAAGCAGAGAGATTTATGGAGTGTTGAGGGGGTGAGGGGTCCCCCTTGATTTGGGAGTTTGCCCAAGGCTCTCTGAGTTGGTGATATTTGACCTTTCTGACTTAATGTCCGTGTGGTGTGACCTAAAAACACAGGGCAGGTAGGGGTGATGGCATTCGGAGGAAGGAAGGAAAGAACAAGCTTGCAAAATCAGCAGAAGTTTGCTCATGACATTCTGCGGGCTTTTTAAGTGTTTCCTTCCCCTTGTTATAAAAGCATTGCAGGTACATTGTTTCAAAATTCTAAAAACAAATATCCTCTCCCTTCAGAAAGTTTACCAGCAGCTTCCTGAGCCCAGTCGGCTTCTGTGTCCCATCCTTCTTGGGTGAGTTGGAGGAGGGGGATGGATGAGGGGCACGGGCCAAGCAGGCCTACTGGCGGGGCAGGAGACGGTCCTGGGGGGGCACTTGAGTCCCCCACAGCCCCGACAGGAGTGTCCCAGCCTCTGCCCACAGACGCCCATCACTCGTCCCCAGAAGTCTGCCCATTCTTGTAAGAGTCACATGGGGACTGCGCTTCAGAATTTGCACCTGTTGTCAGGAGATGACCCCATGAACGGTCTAAAGCAGGGAGCAATGAATGCGCGACACCTCAGAGAGCAGGTGGCAGAGCCAGGACTCAAACCCAGGCCTTCGGCCTCCAAGTCTCAGATTCTCTCCAGCCCTCACTGCTCACCCTTCTTTGAAGTGGAAATCACCTGCACAGTGAGATGTCTCAGCTCCATGGTCAAGACGTGCTCCCCCTTTCCCAGATCTGCTCTGGAAAATCTGCCTGGGCGAGCAGATCTTCCTGGGGAGTAGCCCCAGCCGAGCGGGTCGGCTCCAGAGCTGACGACAGCCAGGAGGCCAAGCGAACACACAGGGCGGGTGAGGGAGATGGCGTTTGAAGGAAGCCTGCAAAGGGACATCTAGGAGGGGCCGGCAGGACATCTCTTCTTGGCCTTGTGTTAGCAGAGCCACCTGCTCTTGGGGTCCTGGGACTCTGTGTGTCCCCAGATCTCACTGGGGCTCCGGGAAAGGCCGTGCACTCTGTCCCCCCGGGGCACCCATGGGTGCCGGCCGCATCCAGTCTGTTCATTGTCTACACAGGGCTGTGGAACCCCAACCCACCACGCAGGAAGCTAGCACAGTGGTAATACAATCAATGAAGGTGAGGGTTTTCTTGTAAGAAGCTTCTTTGCCATTTCTCCCAGTTCGAGGGCCAGCTTCTCACCTCCCGTCCTGTCCCGCTTCCGCCGGCCCCTCAGTTGATGGACAGCTACCTGGTGTCTTGTCTTTTCCTAACACTGCCTCTGGTCACTCACCCCCACGCCTCCGGACATCTATGAAGGGATTTTCCTAATTCCAATTCTGTATCCTAGAAAACAATCAGACACCTGGTGGATTGAGTGGATTGAGTTGGTTATTTTGCCTTTTGACATCAGGGGTTGAGACACTTTCTGTAAAGGGGTCTGACAGTAAATATCAAGTGTTCAGACCATACAGCCTCAGTTTCAACCATTCAACTCACGTAGCCTTTGTACCACGGAAGTGGTCCTGGGTGATATGTCAATGGATGAACGAGGTTCACTCAGAGTTCAGAGGGTGCTGGCAACAGAGCTGACTCTGGCTGATGGAAGAAGAGACATTGGGGAGCCACAAGACTGTGGAGAATGGATGGATGGATGGATGGATGGATGGATGGATGGACGGATGATTGGGTAAATATGATGTCTCCTTGGGCCCGGCATCACCACTCAGGGCCCTCTTTGGAACTCCTCTTCCCCTGCTATTTACAGCATGTGGTTGTGGCCTGGGGTCATTCACGGTGCACCCAATAAGGACAACTGTGTTCACTGCCTTTCAAGAACTTTTCATCTGATGCCTTTGGGGTCATTGCCAATGCCTATACAATCTCCCGGAAAGGCATGGGAAGGGCGATGATCACACCACGTTCCCCTTCCAGAGCAGAAGCTCAGCCTCTAGCCCAGCTGGCCTGCATGAACTCCACCTCCATCTTGGGGTGCCTTATCTGGGAATAGACGAATCCAGGGGTTAGAATCCAGGATCCCTGTATAGGGGGAGCATTCATGACTTTCCTCCCAATGATATCATCTCCCTGGAGAAATGAGGGCAGGGAGTATGACCCCAAAAGATTCTCAAGGCATTCTCAAAGAAATTTCCATGAGAACTTTCAACACTGGCTCTGGGGTAGCAACACTTTTCCTATAACGACCTCAAGGACCTCAGGACTTGATGACCTTTCCCCCATAACTTTTGAAGTATGCTGACTTTCAAAAAAAAAAAAAAATCTTCCCACCCCGCGTGGGTCATGGGGCTGAGCTAAGGTGCCATGAACTGTATTGCTTTCGGAAAGATGGTGTTCTTCGCCTTCCCAAAATTCTGGGTCTCGAGTGACTTGGCCATTTCAGTAGGACGCGGGATCACGACGATCTTCCCTTTACAGACAGAGAAAGAGAACATAAACCTCAGAAGAGGCTGAGCCTTCCAGAGGCTCTGCTAACCACTCTCCAATGACAATCTCCAAATACCAACTTTGCCCACAGACGAAGACCCCTTCTCTCAACAGCTAATACTTCTTGAACCAAGTTGAAATCAAAACTCCGGCAGATTTGAGCTTGTCCGAGGCGGAAGCAGTCGGGAAACGGTTTCCATGGGTACAGAATTTGACATTATCCACTGCAAACATTCAGCACCCCAGGATGACAAAACTCCAGCAACTTCAAAGCTGTTAAGGATAGCTTTAGGGCAAATTTTAATTAAAATTAGATAGCATATATGAAAAGCATCTAATTTGTACTCTGTAAAAGGGTTTGGGAAGCACAGCTCCGGAGCCTTAGGACCGGGGCTGTAACAATTATGCTGTAACTTTTCACAGTACGATCACAACATGTTAATTTGTTAATGAGTCAGTCAGAGCAGAAGAGAGAGCTCCTGACGGGGGAGGAAAACATACAGATTGCATTTACATTTCTATTTTTAAATAAATTAAATGTTTCAAGTCAAACTAAAACTTCACATGAAAGTTTTGGATTTCTACTGATTTTTTTTTTTTTTAAACTCAGATTGCCTGGTGAGATGAGAGCATTCAGATCCTTGGGATTTCTTGGAGAGCAGTAAGTGATTTCTTTATTTGAAGGTGGCTGTAATTACATACGTGCTAAATGCAGCCATTTAGAGGCGATGAAAAGTGGCCTTTTTTTTCTCTCTTTCCCTTTGTGAAGCTCTAGCCCTTATAATAAACTTGGACTCAGGAAGGAGGGGAAGTGACGACAGAGATCATGAGAAGTTTCATTGTCGGCTACTCTGTTTCTCAATGTGATAAAAAGAGAGAAAATGCAAGGAGGAAGGAAGGTAGGGTGCGCTGTGGTGGACCTCAAGGCGCGCTCGATCTCAGGGTCCCTGCTAACGCAGCCTTCTATTCCACACCCCAGGTGCCTGGCTCCCTTCGCCCTCTCCCCGCCCTGGACCCCTGCAGGGGGAGGTCACCAAACTCAAACTAATTGCGTCCAATAAAGTTCCACCTGACACGGGGATTTAGGGATGTGTCGAGAGGGCCCTCGCAGTGCAAAGCTGTTGTGGCTTTAAGAGACTGCAAAGAGATCGTGGAACTTTTGCAGATTTTGGGAAAATACGCCCATGAGAAGACATTGCAGGGGCCCTGCCCAGGGCCTGCAGGGGCCTGTGTGAGCCAGGGGCCACCAGCTTACAGTCAAATCACCTCCGCCAGCCACGTTTCATTGCTCTTCCCCAGACCCAAGGAGACACACGCAATTCCTAGCCTGCATCCTAGAGAGGAAGAGATTGAGGCACAGAGTAGGTACCTAACTGGATTGGGGTCACACAGCCAAGAAATCCCGTGCAGAGCTGAGATTCGTGTTGATGGCAGAAGCTGTGTTTTCACTCCACTGGCTGCCGGCCCTCCGGGAAGGGATCTCTGCACACTCCTTCTTCTAAACACTCACTAAACCCCTCACAGCCTCAGGAAAGAATTGCCAGTTATCATCAACCTATTTTTACCGGCTCAAAGCTCACGCAGCAAGTAAGGAGTGGGGCCCAGGGCGGGCCTGTCTGCCTCTGAGCCCCAGAGGCGCTGGCCCTGGGCTACGAGCTGGAGCTCCTGGTGCGGGAGACACTGCGGCTGCCCCCAGAAAGCCCATGGTCCGGGGGGAGAGAGCTGTAAGCAGAAGGGAGGACCTCCGTGGTGTTGTGGCTAATAGAAGGGTCCACAGGAGAATCAGCCCTCGTTGCCTAGGGGGCTGGGGGAGGGGAGGGACAGGTGGGTTGCTGCGGGCAGGAGACGTCCTGAAGCTGGACTTGGAGAGAGGCCTGTGGGCCGAGGATACAGGCGTGGGACACAGGGACTGACATGCACTCCGTGGCTAATCTATCAGGGTGGTTTCGATTGCATGTGATCAAAATGCACCCCTAAAGAACTGAAGGACTAGCTTGTGTCACTGGAGGGGCCCTGGGACCTGCTCACAAGGTACAAGGACAAGCTGAAGGAGTCAGGGTCCCCAGGAGGGAGTGGGGGACTCCTCACCCCATGACTTTCCCTCCAGCAGCCCATCTCCAGCTCTGCTGGTCTCAACCCGCTGGGCCTCTCTGCCTCATTCTTGCCTCCAGCAAATGGGACTTCTTTCAGTGAAGAACACAGCTGCCCACAATTCCAGCTTGCCAGCTCCAACGCCAACAGAATTCTTTCTCCCAGCAAGTGACTATCAGTCCCAAAGAAGGTCTTACTGGTCCAGTGTGGCTCCCATGGCAACCACTTGGACCAATCACTAATGCCAGGGACATAGGCTATTACGATTGGCCAGCCAGCATCTTGGGCAAGCCCCTTATGACCAGAGGGCAGTGACCAGAGGAGAATAGAAAAGTTTGCTAAATGGGCTAAACAAACAAACAAACAAACAAATAAATAAAATTAGATTTATTCGTCTGCCTACCAACTGGCCAACTCAGTCCACTGGGTAGACTATAACATAAGGGACTTACCACCTTCGTTCACAGGAAAGTTATAATAGAGCTCGAGAGACAAATAATATTTAGTTATTTTTTAAAAGACTTATTTATTTTAGAGAGAAAGAAGAGAGCATGAGGGGAGGGGCAGAGGGAGAGAATCTTTTGAGCAGATTCCCTGCTGAGTGGGGAGCCCAACACTGGGAGACTTGGTCCCACGGCCGGTGAGATCATGACCTGAGCCGAAACCCAGAGTCAGACACGACCTGACCCAGCAACCCAAGTGCCCCAATATTTAGTTCTTTAAAATCATCTCGAACTTTGGATTCAGCAATGGATTCTTAGATACAGCACCAAAAGCATGAACAACAAAAGAAAAATAAGAAAAACTGGATTTATGAAAATCACAAACTTTTGCACATCGAGGACAATATCAACAAACTGAAACAGCATCCTTCAGCATGGGAGAAAATATTTGCAAGTCAGGGATCTGATAAGGGTTTTATATCCAGGATATATAAAGACCTCCCACAACTCAACATCATGAAAAACAACCCAATTTAAAAAATGGGCAGAACACGTAATAAACATTCCTCCAAAGGCAATGGACAAATGGCCAATAAGCACCTGAAAATAGTCTCCATATCCTTAGTCATAAGGGAAACGCAAAACCAAACCATCACAAGCTTCATACCCATGAGGATGACTATGATAGGAATTTGTTAGGAAGAAAAATAACAAGTGTTGATGAGGATGTGAACAAATTGGACCTTTGGTGTCTTGCTGGTGGGAAGGCAGATGGCACAGCCACCGTGGAAAACAGTTTGGTGTTTTCTCAAAAAGTTAAACACGGAGTCACCACATGACCCAGCAGTTCCACTTCTAGGTAGGTGTGTGCCCCCCAAAAATGAGAACAGGGGCTCAAACCAATACTTGTCCATCAATATTCATTGCAGCATTCTTTACTGTAGCCACAAGGTGGAAATGACCTGGTGTCCAACCACAGATGAATGGATAAGCAAAATACAGTCTGTACATAAAATGGAATATTACTCAGTTGTTAAAAGGCATGGAGTTCTGATGCGTTGCAGCTGAATTCTGAAACCATTATGTGGAGTGACATAAACCAGATGCAAAGGACAAATATGGTATGATTCCACTGATACGAAACATCTAGAGCAGGCAAATTCGTAGAAAGGAAGAAGGGATCCCCGTTACCAGCGGCTGGGGGAGGGGAGAATGGGGGTTAATTGCTTAACAGGCCCAGAGTTTCTGTTTGGGGGGAAGAAAACGTTTTGGAAATAGTAGTGATGATTGCACAACATTGCAAATTTAATTGCTGCCAGTGAACTAAACAGCAGATTTTATGTTGTGTGTATTTTACCAGACACAGAAATTTTTAATATGATCTCTAAGAATCATACGAAAGAATCCAGTCCTAGTGCAGGTTCAAAAGCCCCAAGCCATGTCCCTGGAAGAAGCCTCTCGGGCTGCTTGCTTTTCCTCTGTCTCTGGGGAGTGTGCTGTATGGGTCCCGCCACCTCCATCCCATGGTGAGTCATAGAAGAAAATCCGAACATAAACACACATGCAGGCTTTGGCTTTGCACGAGCTGTCCCTGACCGTTGGAGCAGCAGTTGGCCTAGAAGGAATGAAAAGAAAAAGATCTCTTGGACTGAGTTCTCTTGAGCAGACGCTAGCTGAGCTGGGCTGGGGTTCTGCCTGGCTCCGCCTGACCCCCTCTCGGCCAAAGCCAGGCTGCTTCTAAGGCAGCAGCTCCATCGTCAGAAGGGAGAGCCCCAGACGCTACTTTCTATTTTAGCTTTTGCCATGGGGCTTAATGCAGCATTGTTCGTTTAAAAAACATTCAAAAGCCCAAATGTCAGATGACAAGGGTTGCATAAACGAATCGTGGCACAACCGTGTCATGAGATAGTCTGCAGCCAATATGGATACGCAGTGCGCGCTGATGCCGGGTCACCGTGCCAAGCCCTGTATAGACATCCGCATAGAATCCATCCAGCCACACTGCGGTGGAGGTAATACAGACAGCCCTGTTTGCGGATGGGTAGACCGAGGTGTAAAGCAATCACGTAAGTCTTTCAAGGTCATGCAGCCAGTCTGGCCGTCCCAGACACGAATCCCTGTTTGTCTGCTTCCAAATCTGGCACTTTTTTTTTTAAAGATTTTATTTATTGGGACACCTGGGTGGCTCAGTCTGCTTCTCCCTCTGCTCCTCACCCTGCTCTCTCTCTCAAATAAACAAATAAAATAGATTTTTATTTAGATGCTCTATTATAATATCTATAAATAGATTTGTTAATTTGAGAGAGAAAGAGTGAGAGCAAGCAGGAGTGGTGACGGGAGGGGCAGAGGGAGAGGGAGGAGCAGACTCCCCGTGGAGCAGAGAGCCTGATGCGGGGCTTGATCCCAGGACCCTGGGATCATGACCTGAGCCGAAGGCAGACGCTTCACTGACTGAGCCACCCAGGCGCCCCCCAAATCTGGCTCTTCTAACACCCACCCTAGGTTCCTTAGCAATGCATCCACTGAGCTGGAACGATGCTCACAATACACTAATGGACAAGTTTGCAACATTGTATATTTCAGAAAGAAATTTAGTAGTGGATTGATGGGCACAGAATAAAACACGTGAGGATATGAGCCGAGAGTTTAGTATTAGTTGTGCCTTGGAGGTAGAACCGGGGGTGACTCGTATTTTTCCCTCATGCTTATTTATTTCAGCTAATTGTTCTATTTCCGTGTTGTCCGATACAGTAGCAACTAGCCAGATGTGGTTATTTGAATGTTAATTAATTAAAATTAAATACGTTGAAGAATGAGTCCTTTAGTTGCATTAGTCACATTTTAAGAGCTCAGTTGCCTCATGTGAAAAGTGACTCTGGTGGTGGCTGTGCCGATAGACAGTTCCATCATTCCAGAACATTCTATCAGCACTGATCTGTCGTGATCATGGATTTCTTAGATAATTAAAAATGCTTTTCAATACAGCTTTCAAGAAGCAGAAGACAAGGCTGTTCGAAGCTGGATTTGCCTCATGCCGGCCACCGGGTGAGGCTGGAAGGGAGATGGAGAGGCTCTGGTGCATGTGCAGAGAGGGCTGTGGGAAGACGGGCGTGGGGTGGGCAGGCGCCCTTCAGGGTCCTAGATGGCTACGGGCCTCCTCGGCCTCTCATCCCAACACCGTACCCTCCAGGGGCCGTGTGAGGCTGGTGCTTCTGGCATGTCTGTTTTTGAGATCAGCAGGATGCACCGCGGGCGGCCTCCCATCTTGCTTCACTGGCCAGCATTGCGTCAAATGCCCATGCCTGAAGCAACCGCTGCCGAGTGGAGTAGGACAGCTGGCTTAGATTCACTCCCCAGCTGGGGTAGAGTTCTCTCTCCTGAGGGGTAGATGAGACAGGGGAGCACGAACAGTTGCTGAAGGCAATAGTGTCAGCTACTGACTGCAAGTAACAGAAAACTGGCAGAAGCTCAATTCTGGACTCAAACAGTGGCCGGTGCTTCCTGTGTGTCTGTTTTTAAGAGCAATGGGAATCCGTGTACAGAATGGCTGCAGAAGCTCCGGGTATCACATCCTTACCACCAGCCAGTGGAAGAGAGAAACGGTAGCTTCAGCAAACACCTCTGCATGCATTATTGACTCTAATTTGACGCACTGGGTGCTTGCACAACTCTGGACCAATCACAGAAGTCTCGAGTTACCCTCAAAGTAAGGAGCTAAGAAAGGGGGAGGGGCATCCCAAAGGCAATTGGTGCACGCTTTACCAGAAGCAGAGAGGAATACATGAGGGGCAGCGAGTGATAGATTTCCACGACAAGCTGGCAACCCAACAGCAGGATCAGGCAAGGCAAGGTTTGGGGGACCACCTTGTTCCCTTTCCTGAGAGTGAGGTTCCCCCGGATGTGGACAAACCCCGCCAATTACAGGCGCCAGTGACAGTGAAGAAAGTGAATAAAGGAAGGGTTGAAATTTGTTTTTTAAATTGCACCAAGATAGACTCTTTTTGGAAATTGCCCGAGCAAGGAGAGAAGAAAAGACTGTCTTTCAGAGCAGCCTCTCAGTGAAAGGACCCATTTCTCTGAGTGTTTGTCTAACCTTTTCTTTAACCAGGAAATTACAATGGGGTTACCAGTTTTCTGCGAAGACACTCTTTGGGTGACCTTCTCTGGGAACTCATTTGAGTGGCACCATATACGAGCTGCATTATTTTTTGCCTTAATGGATTATGCACGCCAAAAAAGTGTCCCCAAACCCTGTCTCTGCTTCTTCTCTATCCTGCTGTGTCTATCCCACTGCTCAGCCTCTGTTTCTCTGCTTTCATCAGTTTCACTACGTTTCATACATCCTTCTGTTCATTCACCCATCCATCCATCCATCCATCCATCCATCCATCCATCCATCCATCCAAATGTTCTGTTTATTACATCTCTATGGATTTTCATCTAATTTGGAGGTCTTTGGGGGATGGTTGACATGCTCCCCAGTCTGCATTGTCCCCGAACAGATGCTGATTCTTCAGTGAGAGCTGAGACCCGACTATGAATCTTTTATTCAACCGATACTTATTGGGCACATACTTGTGGCTGTCTATCCAACCCAGTTCCCCTTTTTTCGCTTTAATATCTCTTAGCTTGTCCAGGAACGACCCTTTGGGAAGGTGATCACATTCCCAACTCAGGAGTCAATCCTAATTCTTCTAAGCCAACCACGACCGCATTCGCTTTGCCAGCCATTGCTTTAGCCATGGGTCTCATCGCCCTCTGGCCAGTGACCTGCTTGGAGGCTACTGGGGAAGGTTCCCTTGCTCTTAAAGGAGAAACTGGAAGAGAGGTGCTCACTTCTCTCTCTAGAAGTTACTGGATCTAGCAGCCATGCCTGGGGCTGCAGCAGGCGTGTGTGACCAGGAAAGGAGCCGGTCTAAGACAGACTCAGCCCGCTGAGGAGAGCAGAGCAGAACGATGGTTTTTGGCATCTTCAGGCCACCGCATCACCTCCCGCTGGAGCTGCCCTTCCTCTGACTTCCCAGTTCGTGAAATAAGAATTCTTCATTTTCCTCGAGCTTCATGGAGATTGTGTGTTGTGTGTGCTGTGAGTTGCAGACGGAAGTATCCTTTGGGTGGCAAATTCCAAGTCTCTTTTCTAGAGACTATAAACTGTAACATTTCAATGTCATTTTTCTTAGCTTCAGAAAAAGTCTAGGGGCACCTGGCTGGCTCAGTCAGTGAAGCATCTGCCATCAACTCAGGTCACGATCCCGGAGTCCTGAGATCGAGTCCCGCGTTGGGCTCCTTGCTCAGTGGGGAGCCTGCTTCTCCCTCTGCCTCCCATTCCGCCTGCTTTGCTCTCTCTCTCTCATTCTGGCCGATAAATAAATCAATAAAGTATTTAAAAAAAAGTCTAGAGTCCGGCCTCCACCCCTTACTCTGGTACAGTTTTTATGCCACAGACAAAAGAATTCAAAGTACACGTACTTTCACTTTCTCCTTCTCTTACCTTCTAAGAAGAGCTGATTCTCAGCACGAGCATTTTGTGGTGGAGAGAGATGTGAGTCTGGTAGAAACAGAAGCTCGGGGTCGGTGGGTCTCTTTAAGAAAGGATGCGCAGCTCTTTAGATCAAAAAAGACCCAGAAGGGGGCTCGGCTGAGATAGGCCCGGCTACGCTTCTAACATGCTCCCTCTACCACGCTTCCGCGGACAGACTACGTCCCCAGGACTTGCTGTGTCCAGGAGCGGGGAGGAGGGTACTGAAGAGGAGGAAACAGGGACATTTGTCAAACACTGTGTCACAGAGAGGCTGAGGCTAGGATGGGGGAAGGTACAGGGACAGAAAGTCTTAGAAAGTCGTGGCACTTCATATGCTGAGAAACACCCTCTGAATCCTTAAGAAAGTTCTACTAAGGATAAACACAGCTTTTCAAGGCTTTGGAAATTCAGTTTGTATTTCCATGGAATGCAGCTCCACGGGGGACACCAGCTCAGTGGTGAAGCCAGAACTCCTCGCTCCATTCGGGACAGAAATAAGGTACACCTTGCCATCGACGTGCACGGTTCATATGGAACGGGCTGGGCTCCCCACTCCTCCTCCAGAAACTCTTGTTACAATTGACTCTGCCTTAAAATTGACAGCATCTTTGAATCAAGGAAATACAGCATTTAGGGCTCTCTTAAAATATGCTCCGTCAAAATTGATGGGACATGTTTTATCTTAATGTAAAGCATTCCTTTTTAGGCAAGCAGACACAACAAGGCGGCCTCCTCTGTAGCGGCCTCCCCACAGAGAAGGCAGAAGGGGAAAGGAGGGGTGTCCACTGAGCTCCCCGCCATGCCAGGCTCAGGACCAGAGCCCCGGGTCACGGGTCTTACTGGAGGGTCACAGAGCCCTCAGGCAACGCATGAGTGACCCAACCTACAGATAAGGTGGTCTGGGGCTCAGAGAGGGGTAGGGCCTGGCCAACGTCCTGCGGTCAGGACAGGAACATAGCCTGGTCCTCGCCCCCGTGTGTCTCCAGCAGGGTCTCTCAACTGGGACCCCGATGATGCGGGGACAGGCGAATCCTCCGTGCTGGGGGCTGTCCAGCACACGGCAGGATGTTTAAAAGCACCCCTGGCCTCTACCCGTGAGCTTCAGGGAGCACCCTGCCTCCAGCTGTAACAACCCAAATGGCTCCAGATACTAATGAATGTCCCCTGGGGAGGAAGAGCCAAATCTCCCTGATTGAGAAGCACGGGTCTGTGTGAAACACAGAAGACAAAGAGAGAGGCCCCTGTGGGGTTCTGAGCTCCTCACCCCAAAGCGCTTCCTCCCCCTGCTCTGTGTGCAGAGTTCTGATTGCGGCAGGTGCCGCCAGCCCCCCAGCTTGGTGGCATGCCTTGCCCCACCCCAGCATCCAGTGCGGGGCTTTAGAGAGCAGAGTACCCTAATAAACTTAAAAAAAAAAAGAAAAGACTAGAAAACCAACCCTCCCTAACTAGAAGCTCCCCAAATTACAAACACACGAGCGAAGGGAAGGCACTGTGACTGATGGTAGTTGAGGCCGTAATTATAATAATCTACGAGTTTCCTGCGGCAGCTGTAACGAAGTCCTGAGTGGCTGTAACAACGGACTTCTCTTGTCTCATGGTTCTGGACGCCACAAGTCCAAGATCAAGGTGCTGGCAGGGCCGCGTGCCCTCTTGAAAGCGCTAGGAAGGATTCCAGGCCTCCCTCCCAGCGTCCCGTGGTTCCTGGCTCGTGGCAACGTCACTCCTGCCTTCACGCGGCATTCTCCCTGTGGCCAAACTCCCCCTTTTCATAAGGACACCCTACGGAGCATAACCTCAGCTTCAGGTAACAAATTACACACAACAGCCCTGCTTCCAAATAAGGTCGCGTTTGAAAGTCTTGGGGGTTAGGACTTAAACAGGTGAATTTGGGGAGGGACCTCAACAGCTGGAGGCTATGTGGGCACACGAAACTGGCTGCCCCCGTAGGCTCATTTCACCCCTGGGACCCCCACGTTTGTAACCATGACTTCCCTTTTCCAAGGGCCTACTGAGCTGAGTCAACCGAGGCTCAGGGAGGAGGAGTTTTTGTTCAGGGGTTGTACGTTACTCAAGGGCAAGGAGTCTGTGCAGCCCCGTGCCTCAGTTTCCCCACCTGTAAAAGGAGACGACGACAGTAACTACTATTATTTTTAGGGCTGTTTATGGGATTGAGCCAACTAAGACTTGCCACGTCCTGAGGTCTACTCTCTGGTCCGCGGTAATCACTCTTCACGTAACAAATACATGGATGTCCTCGAGCAGGGGGTCTACTGGGGAAGTCACAGCAATGCTAATGGCTGGGCGGCACCCTGGCAGCTCACAGACCCGATGGGATCAGCCAGTGCATTTGGTTTGACCCCCCGTGGCATCCTGACATTTAAAAATTGGACGGCTTCACAAAAGAATGTAGATTCCTGGTTGTGTTTGAAAAATAGGGGGAGCCGGCCTGGTCCCCCTTCCCGCCTGCTCGCCGGCTGCCTCTGAGCGCTCGGGCCCTACTGGGTGCTGAGCAGTCAGGGGAATGTGCAGCATCTTCCTGTCTCTTAGAAACATTCGTGGCCACTGGATCCCCAACCCCTCCAGGGTCTCCAGACTGGGAAACAGCCTCTGGGTTCAGAAGGTCCACGCTCTTGGCCCCGTGGCTGGGCGGTCCCGGGGGAGCCCAGCTCACCCATCGGCCTCAGGTAAACCCCACACCCTGGGGGCCCCAGCAGGCCCTTCCAACGAGCTCTCTTTTTCCTTTTGAGTTTTCCCAGGCTCTCTCTGCTCTCAGTTTACATTTGCTTGATTTTATCTCCTCACGACAGCAAAATGTGCAAAAGCATTTGGAGAATTGAAACCAAATGTGCGGGGAAAGCAGTCCGTGGTAAGAGTCCTGCTCCCCTCGCAAGGGCGCGGAGGGCCTCGGGGTTGCCACCAACAGCAGCCCCTGGGGGTGGGGGGTGCTGGTGGGACTGGGCATGGCCCTGGGTACCGATGGCGGAGGGGGAGCTGGGATCCAGCATTTTCCAGCTCCAGAGACAATTAGAGATAACACCACAGTCTCAGCATGTTTGAAAGGGGGAAAAAACGAGACCCAGAGAGAAGATGAGACTTGTCACATGTCCCTCAAAGTGGCAGAGGAAAGAGCCTGATGGGATTTGATCCACTTCCTAGAGACTTCCTCCTATGTGACATGAGATCGGGATTTCTTTCAGATACTCTTTCTTTTAATCCATGTTTACTTTGAGGGCAGACGTATTCATGTTAAAACTGCAGCTCTGCTCCCAAAGATCCCGAAAAGATTATTTTCACCATCCCAAGCACGGGTTTCTCCGGCTGGGAAATGGGACGCATAAAAGCACCCAAAGGAAGTCTTTGTGCTTTCGGGATGGTGCGTTTGGCTGCAAGCAACAGAGCTGAGTCCCGGATGCAGAGTAAAATGCTTCCCAGGAGCTTCTGCCACCATCCAGCAGATATTTATTGAGCACTTACTATGGTGTCTTAGACCCTGAGCATCCGGGCACTGTCCTACGTCCTACTGTCATGCAATCAAGGAACGTGTGTTGTGTGCCTATATGGCAAAGTACTAGGTGACGACAGTGAAAGCCAGGAGACTACATGGGGTGGGGAAAGCAGGGCAGGGCAGGTGAGCTCTTGGACTAAGTGAAATGTCTTGACCACGGGTGACTTCGCTCCCCCCTTTCCCCGGGGATCTTTGGCAATATCCAGAGACGTTTTTGGCTGCCAGATTGTGGGGGGAGTATTACAGCTGGCATCTAGAAGCCAGGGAAGTGTTAAATATCTTACAATGCCCAGGACAGCCCCCACTACAGAGAATTATCCTGCCCTAATGTCCCTAGCGCTAGAGGTGAGAAATCTGTTTGGGAGGAATAGCACTGGGGGTGCAGACAAGGGGACAGGCTTGACAGGTAACTGCTAGTTGAAGTGAATGGGACCCGGGCTGTGGGGTGCTCTTGCATTTGACCTGCCCTGTGTCGTGTTCACTTGGCTTGCTTGCTTCTTCTCTGTCCCCATGTTCCTTTCTTGCTGGAGAATACCAGGTAAAGGAACAGTGGGAGCAAAGCCCCAAGACCCACCCATCTTCCTCTTGCTGCAATGAGTTCGGGGCTGGAGGGGAACAGACAGTCGCAAATGCTTCTAAGAGTCAAACTCAGGGGGGCGCTTGGGTGGCTCAGTGGGTTAAGTGTCTGCCCACTCAGTGGGTTAAGGGTCCTGGGATCGAGCCCTGAATTGGGCTCCTTGCTCAACGGGGAGCCTGCTTCTCCCTCTCCCCCTGCCTGCTGCTCCCCCTGCTTGTGCTCTCTCTCTGTCAAATAAATAAATAAAATCTAAAAAAAATAAGAGTCAAACTCAGGTCCTGTTTTTCAGGTTAAAGAAAATGGGGAGGCAGGCCATTGAAAGCTTATTGGACAGCCTCATGACCTTTCCGCTTCCATGAAAGGGAGCTTGTGTCTCTCTGGAGATGAATGTGTGTGCCTTTGCTAAGGGAGAGGGGAAAAAATGTCCTGAAACTATATTCCTGGAAACTTTCTTATTAATTCCCCAAAAGACATGAACCCAAACAACCACTAAATACCCAACCCAGCACTAAGAAAACTCAGTAAGTGGCTTTTAGGAAAATAAAAATAAATGGGATAAACCCCAAACAGGAAATATACCCATTCAGTGGAGCATTTTGGTAGATGGGATCTTGGTCTGGAACCAGAAAGCAAGACTCGGCCCCTGCCTTGCGGTTAGTTATGATATCTGCATCCAGACACATAGCGGCATTCATCACTCCACATGGACTTGGTACCATGGAGTCCTGGGACCCAGGCAGAAAACTGGTGATACAGGGCAGACCAGTCCCTATCCTCGTGGAGCATTTATTCATCTGTCATTTGACAGATGTTGCACTCTTACTTCCTCACTTACAGCTTTCTGGAATTCTCTTGCTTGCTCCTCTGCTTGCTTGAGTCATTTCTGTTTCCTGTGTGTGGAAGGCAGATTCTAAGATGGCCCCCAATGGTCCCCACGTCCTGGTACTCAGGCCCTGCGTGAGGGCCTCCCTGTGAGTGTGGGTTGGCATAGTGACACACTTCCAGCCAACAGCAAAGGGGGTGGGATGTTACCTCCACGATTAGGTCACAAAAATTGTGACTTCCATCTCCCTCATGGACTCCCTCCATGGCCTTCTCACCTTGCACACTTTGAAGAAGCCAGTCACAATGATGGGGAGGCCAACAGGGCAAGGAACTGAGAGCAGTCTCCAGCCAACACCTGGAAAGAATCTGATGAGCTCAGCCCAACAACCCACGCAGGACTGAATCCTGCCAACAACCACTGAGTGAGCTTGGAAGAGGATCCTTCCCCAGTAGAGTGTTCAGATGAGATTTCGTCCCTGGCCGACCCCTTGATTTATGCCTTCTTCCTATAAAGATGTCCCCTCTACTTGGAAGGCACCCACCACCTGACTCAACCTTCACATCCTTAGTGGAGCCCCCACAAGTTCCCCCACCTGGCTTAAATCCCCCTCTTAGAGGACTGCATGCACCTCTTACAGACTGCACGCCATCCGTGCATTTATAGTGTTGTTGCACACGTGTCCATCAGGACTGATTCTCCACCAGGAGGTACCTACCATGACGGATGAGACGGGCTCAGTGTATCCCCAACAGTTAGCACAGAGTCAAATACATGATGGATACGCAATAATTTTTTGGCTGAAAGAACAAATGAACCCAACAATATGCAAGAAATAAAAATGATAATAGAACATAAACAATTCTTCACAGTCCCTGGGTGTCAGGAGAGCTGGTGGGATGGTGCTTAGTGGGACCTGGGGCAGAAAGACCGGCTGTAGCCCTGAGTAAGCCCCAGGGACGTGAAAGTCTTAGCTGCAGCTCTAGACAGAAGCCAGCTGAGCGCTCTGTGCGTGCTCACTGCTCCCATAGCCACAGAGGATTACCTCTTTGGCACCCACTCAAGGCTCCCGACAAGTCAGGACTCTGCCCCCTTGAAAGCCTGAAAACAACACCCAGCTTTAGGCTTGGAAAAAGGTAGGGAGACCTGCCTATTAACCCCCCGTGGGATAAGGTGGAAGCAGGTTCAGAAGGTCCAGAAACCAGGCTCTGGAGCTGTGTTTCTCAACATTGACACTCTTGATGTTGGTGTCGGGGTCATTCTCTGCTGTGGGGGCCACCTTGTGTATTATGGGTTCCTTTAGCAGCATCCCTGGTCTCTATCCACTGGATGTCAGTAGCGTCTGCCAAGCCATGAGCTAAAAATGCCTCCGGACATTTTCAGATGTCCAGATTTTTTCCGGGGGGGCAAACTATCCCCAGTTGAGAACCGCTGCTCTGGCGGGTCACTCATTCATTCATTCCTGAGCTCCCACTGTATGCCATGTTCTGAGGATGCCTCAGGGACAAGACAGAGGTGGCCTCTCTTCTCCCGGAGATTGCAGGGGAGTGGGGGAGACACAAGGAGAACTGAAAGGCCCGGATGTATCCAGGGGGAGGTGGTGCTAGGAGATGGGACAGCATGTGCCAGCTCCAGAGAAGGGGCTTACTGCTCTCCTGAGTGCCTAGCACACAGTAGGTGCCCAATAAACACACGTTGCATGAACGACCACCTGAAATAATTATTAGCTGCCAAGGGTAGTGACTTTGGCCAGGGGGGTAGGAGATGTGACTTCAGGGAGGTGGCATCATGGCTGGTGACTAAACACCTAGAAGGAGCACTGTGGGAAGACAGCAAGGGTGGGCGGGGTGGGGGGAGAGGTCCAGGCTGAAGCGGCAGCAAGTGTTTTGTTCTGGGGCTGGAAAGGGCTTGGTTCATTCAAGGAGTTTAGTTGGAACATTCCTGCTCTTCGTTCACTTGGTTAATTGCAGCCTGCATTCGGAGTTCAGCTCAGACCTTGCTTCTTCTGAGCCCACCAACCTGGAGGTGACTTGGGCATGCCCCCCAGGGCTCTGTCCTTCCCAGTGGCCCTGAGCACAGTCCAAGCCATTGGCTGTGTCTCAGCAGATGGTGAGAGAGCTGAGGCCGGAAGACCAGAGGCCGGCCATGTCTATTTCCGGGCCCCAGCTTCAGAACTGCACCTGTCATGCTCAGCATGCATGGAGAAAGAAAGAAAAGAAAAGAAAAGAAAAGAAAGAAAGAAAGAAAGAAAGAAAGAAAGAAAGAAAGAAAGAAGAAAGAAAGAAAGAAAGAAAGAAAGAAAGAAAGAAAGAAAGAAAGAAAGAAAGAAAGAAAGGTTTGGAAAACACGAGGGTAAAACCAGAGCTTCTGAGAACAAGGATATCCTACAGAAGATGAGAGTGGACACAGAATAAGCCTCTTGGTCTTCTTAACTCAACAACCTGGGCCCCATTCACCCACTTGCACCCAAGTCCTGGCCCCACTTCACTGGCAGATACCAAGAGCTGAAATTATTTTCTAGAAGAAGGCAGGAAGTCGATGTCATCCTACCAATAGGAAAGATTCAGAGAATAAGCTTTCAGTTGCCAAGGCAACATTAAGTATCCGAGCTCTGTCTGTAGACTTCAGCAGTGTGTGTGTGTGTGTGTGTGTGTGTGCGCGCACGTGCATAAGTTTGGGGGCAGGGGACTAGCCCTGGAGTTCAGACAAACATTGAGACATCGAGGGGGGATGTGAGCTCAATCTTCTGGATCTTGAAGGCTGTCAAAGGGTGACCTTGAGCATGGTTCCCAAACCCTAAAGTACTAAATCTCAGGGGATTGGTTTGAGGGCAAATATGTGGCTTTCAAGCAACAATCCTACAAAAAACAACCTTCAAGAAGGGCTCAAAATAGAAGTTAATACTTTCAGCCTGGGAAGGCAGCAGCAGGGCAGAAGAGAAACATGCAGATGAGATTTTAAGTCCCTGATTCTAACTCGTACTATCAACTTGGCTTTCCACAAGGGTCCTCCAAACCTGTGGTTCTACATTTGTCAAATGGGGAGTAACTCTAATACCGTCCTTCCTAGAGTAAGAGGGATGGGGTGGGACAAAGTGCAGGGCAGGAACAGCCTGTGCAAAGGCCCTGTGGAGGCTAGAGCAGAGTTCTCGTGAGGAACTGCAGGGAGGCCAGCGAGCCAGGTGAGCGAAGAAGAGTAGTGTGAGATCCGCTGGAGGGACTGGCAGGAGCTGGAGTTGAAGGGCGTGCGGGGCATGACAGTGGAGGACGTTGGAGGTAGTCTGCACCCTAAGAACAGAACACAGATCGCAAGGTATGGACCCAGGACCAGCATCCTGGGACTTGTTCAAAATGCTAATTCTCAGGCCCCACCCCAGACCTACTGAATAGGCAACTGGCAGTGGGACCCAGGGCCACCATTTCCATAAGCCCCTCCAGGGCATCTGGTTGACGTTCGCTCAGAGTTTGCAAACCACTGCTACAACAGAGCGCGATAGGAAATGGCTAGCGTTTGAAGCTAGGCCTCGAGAGGGTCAAGATTCCGTCTTGAAAGTCTCTCTTCTAGAGAGGTGAGGTTTGCTAGGTGTGTGTTACTTTCACTCAGAAAACGAGAATAGTACGGTTGTAGATAGAATAAGGACAGGATGCCAGTTAAATTTGAATTTCAGCTAGAACAACAAATACTTTTTTCGTATAAGTATGTGTTGTATTTTATCTGGCACTCCTACGACAACCACTGAATTCGGACCTCCTGGAGCCCAGCCAGGCTGGTTGGGTAATGACTAGTTTCCTTGGAATGTTCTGGAAGCTGGGAGTCGTCTTTGAGATGTGCCCATTGATACGATTACTCAGTATGCCATCACTTCCAGGGGGATGGTCTCAGCTTCTACAAAGTGACTCATACCGAACTGATTAGTTTCAGAAAGAAAGAAAAAAAATCACTGACTGGTTGTTTATTACTGGGCTGCATTTCAGACGGCTCCCGTGTTGCAATACTTGATTTATAGCTTTTTTGCTTGGCCAACCCCAAGCCAGGAGAGAAGGCGTGTTCCACCCCCTTCGCCTGCTGAGCCCTCCTCACCTGCCAGGGGCACCTGTGAGGTTTGTTTAAGGGAGGCAGTTGGGGGGGGGGACTTCAACGCGGCTTTGGCTGTCTTGGCAGACCCACCCAGGGCCCTGGGTATGTGTACTCCTTCTCTGTGATCTTTCTTTTCCACTCATTGGCCAAGCTAAATACTCTGTGCACCCCTTGCCTCCTCACTTCAGAGTTTCTACCTGGTTTCCAGGTAAACGTCTTCCTGGGGGCTCTTCTTCAACCCGGGGCTCCCCTCTGACTTGCCAGATTCCGTAAAAGTTCAGAAGAACAGGGACTGGCAACCGAATATTGATTGACTCCGCCGCTTCCTGGCTGGGGGAACTTACACGGATTCCTTTGTTCCTCTGAGCCTCAGTTTCCCATTCTGTAAAAAGCGGATAGGAAGAAGAGCCCCTTCGTCGGAATTTTGTTGTGAGATATTACTAAGGAAATGCCGGTCTTGTGCGTCTTTGGTTCGGGAGCGTATCAGGGGCCTGGAGGGGGCCTTCTGTGGGGGTAGGTCACAGTCAAGCACCCAGAGGAAGACCAGTGATGGGAAATGGGCTTTGGAAAAATGTTAGTAGACTGCTAGGACACCTTGCAAATTATTACATCTTGTTCTGACTTCAAACTATAGCAGGGGGAGGTAGGAAAAGGGAAGCCTCGTTAGCAAGAAATGAATAAAGTCTTGTTTTTGTGCTTCTGAAGATCTAAGAAGATTAACCATTTCTTCTCATTGCCATTTCGTTGTGTGTGCTTTGTGTTTTCATATCTTTCAGGAGCTTGGGGTTATGAACGTGGCCATGGCTCCGAAGTCAATCCAGGGGGGCCCGCCATTTTCCCCCACTAATTTCTCCCCTCTCTGAAGTTGTGTTACTTTAATGTTACTTCATGTCACGTAAATTCTCTTCTTTCCCCAGAAAATAAAATGAATCAGACATGTACCCTTTACAAGAATAGTAGGTTCATGTTGGAAACTAAGGGCAAAAGAAAGAGAAAGGAAAAAACAGTTCCTGACCACTCGAAGGGATACTCCCCCTTTTAAAATAACATTTTTGTTCTTGATTATTATCTGAAGTTAAATGTTATTAAGGTAGAAAATTGGGAAGATAAAGATATAAAAAAGAAAATAAAAACTGCTCTCCCCAGAGATAATTGCTATTCACATTTCAGGATCTTTCCTTACATTCTCTAACACACACACACACACACACACACACACACACACACACACACACACGTCTACATATCTGAGATGTAATTATATGAACTCCTTCCATTATTTACAATTCAGAACACAGTTTCTAATCATTTCATCATTTCAAGCCATGAGCATGTTACTATGTCAGGTTGTTCTCCTAGAAAACAATTACTTCTGTGGTGGCTCAACGCCCCATTCCTTCCTGTGGTCTTGCTACCATTTAACCATCCCCCCCATTGTTGGGTATGTAGGTGGTCTCTAGCCTTTCCCTGTTGTGTCCTGCTCACCCAGTGTATTTGCCCACTAATCGGTGCCCACATTCCGACTGCGGCCTAAGGACAGATTTTTCAGATGTCTGGGTCTTTGGAGAATGCAACTATTTTAAAGATAAATTTAATTAAACACAATCTTCTTTTAATATTATGTCAATGCGAGTCAAGCTCGTTGGAATTCCCGGGGTCGAGTGGGGTCGGGGGTAAAGGAGAAGAGATTAGGAGTCCCACTCTTAAATTCAATCCTTTATGCTACTGCAGGCATGGCTGGAGACCCCACAGCTGTACCTGAAACATTTGTGCACGTTTCTCAGTCGCCAACACAAACAATGGTGCGAGGAGAGCACAATGCTCCCTGTCAATGCCTGACACGAAAACCAGACGCTGCCGGCTTGCTGAGAGATTTTTCTGGGGACATCAGACTCTGTTCCCAGAAAGACTCAATTTGCTCGCCATTGCAAAATGTCCTCCTGGCTTGTCCTCACGACGCTCGGTCTACCCAGGTCTCTACCCCTTCCGACTCGGCCACAGCCCAGTGGCAGCAATCCCGGGATTTCACCCAGTTGCAGTTTGGAATGGGTTGAGTGGCTGATTTTTATCTCACACGAATAATGCCAGGTTCCCTGGGATGAAAGGGAATTGCAGGGATGAGACTCCAGACTGGGACGGTGGTGTGGTCGTGCCCCGGCACGCAGCGTCCTGCCTGCCCTGCCCAAGACCCCCAGCTCAGAGCACCTGCGCCTTTCCAAAGACTCCTTACTCAGCACACACTGTTCCCAAGCCAGATTCCACTTTCATTCCCGTCCCTGAGAAAACCCCTGGTCCTACTGTGTGACCTTGGGTAAGTTACCCAACCTTTCTGATAATTCACACTACCCTCCTTGGAGGGTTTATAATGTGTATAAACACTTGCAACAGTCCTGCTGTGGAGTCATGATTTTTGCCCTGAGACTGTGAGCTCCATGCCACAGGAGCTTGGGTGTTCACTCCAGCGTCCCCAGTGCCTCCATAAGTGGGCGCTGACTGCATGCACACTGCTCGCCAGAACCCACACTCCCAGCAGAGTGCCCGGCACTCCCTGAACGTTCCACTCATCGGTTTTGAACCCAGGAACGCAAGCTGCTTCAGCTCGGGAATAGATACCTGGATCTCTGTTAAAGAGCAAAGACAGGCTGACATTTGCCACTCGCTGTAAGAAAGTGCGAGTGTATTAGTTCAAACCACTTTGACAAAGACCCTTGCTTCCATCTTCGAGCACTTACCCCATGCCAAGCCTGGTGCTAGGACACCAAGAACCCAACCTCTGTTCTCTAGAACAGCTCTTTCCCTTGTTGGCAACAAGCACCTACAGAAAATGATAATATTTAGATGGTGCACTGAGGTCAACCAGACAGTCTTGAGGGCATCTGCATGGAGCCTGCTGGAAAAAAAAAAAGTGTTACGTTTAAATACTCTATAATCACGATGAGGAGGATAAAATACAAAGGATTATGGGGTATATTACTGAGTTTGTTCAAAACTTCCAAAAAGCCTTGTCACCTTAAAAAGAGAAAAAACAAAACCTTGAACTTGCTTCCGTAAATGCACCCAGCTTATGTCAGCTTTTATGCTTGGCATGACAACACATGATCTCTGAGCGAGAATTTTGCTAGCGAGATCCTCAAGTTCTTCATTGCCACTGTCTAGATAAGAAACTTTAAATAAATAAGGAAGAAAATGTTTAAAATCCATTTAAAAACAACACTCAAAAGAGGAAGGAAAAACAAGGGGTGAAATCTCATTTGAAGAAACCAAAGTGTTTTTAAAATGACATAGGTAACCTTGCAGTGTCTCTAGATCAAAGGGAAGACTTCCCCGCTCTGTCCGGCTTTCCCCTACTACGCATTTCAAAGTCACGTTCAGTCTCCAGTTTTCAGAACGCTGTGTTCTGCCACCGGCTTGCTGGTGCGACAGGACATCTCGGCTGCAGATAAGCCCAAGTTGGGACTCCAGACTGTCCAGCGCTCACCCGCCTGGAGGAATCCCGCCCCCCCGCCCCAGCTGCCCCTGGGATGGCACACCACGCGATATTCTGCTTACTTGACAAGTAAGTGAAAATACAGCGTGTCCGGCGACCAGTTCTGTGTTAGAAACAACGCATGACCACAGGGTAAGGAGTGCTGAGCTCAGATGGCTACTTTAAATAAGGTTGCCCAGGGCCGGTCTCCCTTAGAAAGGGGCATTTGAGTAATGACGTAAAGGAGCTGAGGGTAGAGCCAGGCTGGTGGCGGGAGTAGGGCATGCCAGGCAGAGGGAACAGCCCGTGCAAAGGTGCAGAGGTGAGGGTGGGCTGGTGTAGCTGCTGCACTGTGAGGTGCAGAGGGGAGGGCAGGCGGTGGGAGAGGGAAGGTCAGAGTCTCTCTTCTTTGCGGTGCTTCTCAACTAGGGGGAGGTTTCACCCCTTAGGGGACATCTGAAAATGTCTGGAGACATTTTTGGTCCTCACATCTCTGGGAGGGGTGCTCTTGGTGTCTAGACGATAGAGCCAAATGCCCTGCAAGGCACAGGACAGCCCCACAGCAGAGAATGACCTGGCCCCGAGTGTCAATGACGCAGAAGTGAAGAGCGTCTACTGTAGGGCTTTATAAGTCCTTACAGTGACCTTGGCAGTCACCCTGAGCGGGCAGGTCTCCACTGCAGGTTTCCCGTGGCAGACCTGACAGGTCTCAGCAGCGCCCCCTAGCGTCTGTGGGGTGGAGGGGCGGCAGTGGGGCGAGGGTGGTGGTGGAAGAAACACCCAGGCGCTGGCAGAGGGCCCAGGCGAGAAGCTGGTGGCCTGGGACAGGTGACGGTGGATCAGAGTCCCTCCCTACCTGTGATCTCATCTTCTCACCCAGTAACTCCACACCTGAGGAGCCACACTAAAGAAACAGCCAGGGAAAAAAAGATTGAAAAGGGGCTGGGGGAGGTTCAGGAGAGGCTCCGATAAAAATGCCAGAATTATAATTCAAAGAAAAAAAAAATCAGGCGTTGGGAGCTCCATCCATATCCAACAAGAGGAGCGCAGCTGGGTAGAGGTGAGGTGAAGCCGGTGAAGGGACAGCCTGTGGACCGCTGTGTCCCCCGCGCCCGGAGAGGGGCTCTATCTCTGCGTGTCACCTGGCTGTTCAGAGAAGGACCCCATGCGGCTGCGGGGTCCCCGGGGGAGCCTGGGGGACGGGCCTGTGCGTGGAGGCTGGAGGGACACACAGACGGTGAAGACAGGGTTGCTTGAAGGATTTTCTTTGTTTTGATAACCCTTCCCGTTGTGAGAATGTCCAGGCCATACGAACTCACAGGGGAAGAAAGGAGGGCAGGTAGGGAGCCGCTGCGGCCCCCAGAAAGCAGGCCAACCTCTGGGGAAGGGCGAAGGGCTCGCGGAGCCCAGTCCAGGTGGGCAGGGGTGGGGGCAGGGGCCCCCAGAAGGCCCGGCCCCTGGAGTTTCAGGGTCTCCTCCCCTCCTCTCCCCCCGCCCCCTCCCCCACCCCTTTCCAAACCCTAGCGGTGTAATTACAGTCAGCAATTTGGTTGCGAGGCTCCCGGGGAACAAGTGGGTACAAGAGCTCCCGATCTGGCCTGCGTCCGGACGGCCGGGAGGTGTTTCCAATAAACCTCGGCGTTTTTAATGAGTCCTTTACAACTGCTAAACGATTAAGCGAAAGATTGACAAGAGTAACTGGTAGCCCCAAATCTTGGCAGCAAATGAGAAGAGCGGGGTCCCACCCTGCAGTCCCCTCGGGCGCTCCTGGAAATTACTGCAGCAAACTGCACGGGAGAGCGGGCGGAGGACAGCCGTTGGTGCTGTTTAATTAATAAACTAATAAGCACCGTGCATTTCATAGTTCCTGGGAGACCTAGTTTTCCTTTTCTTCAGGTCTGACGAAGATCCGCGACGAGAACAGCCTCGCTCTCAGGCTAGAGCGGAACACGGGGACCGGGACACCTCCCTCCTGTTGGTGCCAGGGGTAGGGGGGCGCACGACACCAGCTTGCCCTGCGGGGCGGCCAGGCGGAGCAGTTAAATATAGGAGGAGCGAGTAAATCTGATAAACAACAAAAGTCAGATAAACAACACAATTTTTTAATGTATATAAAGGTGTCCCAAATATTGCATAAGGACACACTTTACTAAGAAATTATTCATTGTTGGGATGCCTGGGTGGCTCAGTTGGTGAAGCGTCTGCCTTCGGCTCAGGTCATGATTACAGGGTGCTGGGATCCCGAGTCTCGCATCAGGCTCCTTGCTCAGCGGGGAGCCTGCTTCTCCCTCTGCCTGCTGCTCCCCCTGCTTGTGCTCTCTCTCTGACAAATAAATAAATAAAATCTTTAAAAAAAGGGGGGGGGAATTGTTCATTATTTATCCGAAATCTGAATTTCACAGGGTATCTGGTATCTTACCTGGTAATCCTTTTTGCCCTTAAAGACCTATTAAAAAAAAAAAAACCATATATTTTTTTTTTTTCCTGGGGAACAATTCAGAAAAAGGTCACTGCTTTCTCATTGTGACCTTCCAGGGTGTGAAGCATCCATGGGAGACTGGGACAGGCAAAATATCCCACAGTTGCTGAGAAGGGAGCTTTGGAGCCTGGATTTGAATCCTGACTCTGCTTAGCTGCGTGAACTTGGGCAGTGTATTTAACCTCTGTGAACCTCAGTTTTTCCGTGTGTAAAATGGGCGTGATAACAGGACCTGTTTCCTAAGGGTGTTTTGAAAACGTCATGATATATGTCATCTGAAGCACCCAGCTGGGTTGGCACTCAGCATGCCCCCAAACCCACCTGAGCGAGTCTCATTTTGTCTGTGAAACTTCATTCCTTATGCAATCCGTATCCGAATCCTCTGATGGCCTTTGCGTTGAAGGGACAAGATCAGAATGCCTGTGTTGGAAGAAAATATGGCCCTAGGGAAATGGCTTAACCCTAAAAGTGCGGGGCCGTTGGCTCTCAAATTCAGAGAGCGTTGACTCGGAAGGTCACAGAGGTCAAAAAGGATCGTCCCATCACACACTCGTTTTGAGCAGGTCCCGACAGCCCAGGGCCTACACCAGCACTGTCTGGGTAGAGCGGCCACTTAGGAGCCTGAGAACAGGTGACAGGTAATCCTGACGGACTCCACTGAGGGCTACCTATCAGAACACAGGGGACTGATTCCATTCGGCAACGATCCCAGTCTCCTGCCTTTTGAATTCCCTGCAGCCTGTGCACCAGGCCAGGTCGGAACTAGAATCCAGACCCTGCCTTCCAGCTATCGGGTTGGGGGAGAGATAAGCACGAATGTGAATAACAGGAAATCAGGGGCAGGGGGGGAACTACTGTTACTTTTTTTTTTTTTAATTCATTGAGCAACTATTTGTTGCTAAGTGTCATTTGCATAGGACAGACCATTTAATGCCGTCCTCGGGACAGCCCCAGGATGCTGTCTTTGGAGGGGACCAAGTCTCAAGAGGAGAAGGGATTTGCCCCAAACAACACAACTGGTAAGGAGAGAGCTGGGCCTCCAACCTGGATGTGAGGAAACTTGACGGATCAAAGCAAAATTCAGGTCTAAGAGAAAAGGAGGTGTGGAGATGGAGGGCAGGAATTTCTCCCACTTCGAACCCTCAGGGAAACCAATCATCTATAGAAAAGAAGCTAAGCTGAACTATGGAGTAGGGAGCCCCGAGACACAGGTGGTTGTTTAAATTTAAAGTAGATAAAACTCAGATACAATTTAAAATTCCATTCTTTGGGTACCCTGGCCACATTTCAAGAGCTCAACAATTACATGTAATCAGTGGCTACCAGACCAGACCAGCAAATGCAGAATGTTTCCATCATCGCAGAAAGTTCTGTCAGATAGCAGACAGCACTGCTCAAAGAGACTAAGAAAAAACTTCTTGAATCAGAAGCTAAGTTTTCCAAGACCTTAAAGAAAAATATATCTCTGGCTCCAAATGAAAAATTCAACCCTCAGGCAATATTTGGGTTGCTTAAGTCGAAGGACTTCAAACCTAAGTTCTGGGTTCGTGTGAGGAAGGTTCCAGAATCCTAAGAAAAAATTCAGGGTGGGGTATGTATGTATGCTAATAAAAAGCACCAGAACCCCAAAGCTCCCATCCTAAAAGTTCTAGAACTCTCAGAAAACAATCTAAGCTCTTAAAATAGAGAATATTTCAATTCCAGCCATTTTTTTAACCTCTTAGTGGATTGTCTGATGAAATGATCATGTTATTTCCATGCAGAAGGGAAATAAAGGTAAAACCATACAATGTTTGAGTTACACTCGGCTGCCTCTAATACAGAACTCAAATAAGTGACTTAAATAAGGTAGGTCTCTTTCCTTTTCATTTAAAAGATGTCTAAAGGACATCAGGCCAGGACTGCCAAGTGACACCCAGTCAGTGGAAACACGGGCTCCATCTGGCTTTCTGCTTTTCATTCTTAGCATTAGACTTCCTTATGTCTCCTCATGGTCTAAAATGGCTGCTGGAGCTCCAGCCATCATGACCTATTCCAGGCAGGAGAAAATAGCAAGGGGGTTGCACTGAGAAAAAGGGCACACTTCTTAGCAGAGTTGGCCTGCCTTTAAGAAGCCTTGCAAGCAGCCCCACGTGGTGACTTTCCCTTACATCTCATGGGCTATTTCTACCTGCAGGGAATCCAGAAATATAGTCATTTCATCGAGCACATTAGCACTCAGTATGAAAGCAGTGTTCTCATAGGAAGGAAGGAGAAAGGAAAGGAGAGAGCCGGTATTGAGAGGCCCCTAGCAGTCCCAGGCACACGTAGTACAGGGTCTAGCCACTTCACCCCCAGACACCAAAGAGCAGCTTAGAAATTCGGTCTCCTCCCTGGCGGGAGAGGGCCTGCCCAGGCCAGGTGTAACAACAGGGAGGGGACAGTGGCAAACTGGAAGATCTGTGCCCTGTCTCTAGGAGACATGTGCCCCTCAGCTTTGGCTGATTGATGGAACCAGGCCTGTTGGTCCCAGTTTCTGGTTTTCTTTGAAGGAGCATCAAGAAATCCAGATTGTAGAGCATCAGCCCTAATTTTTAAATGTTGAATTTACAACTATTTAAAAAAAATTTTAACTATGTGAGTGGTAAATAAAATTGGCATGTTTTGACCCAGAAGAGGCTGTTAAGTTTTTCTTCTCTGATTATAGACAAGAAAATATAATAACCCCATCCCACAGAGTAATCTGATGAAATTGTTGTATCAGTTATTTAGGGAGGGAGTGAACCACACATAATCAATCCACCAGGGTTAGGGGGTGTTTGCGACTTCGGGGGCCTGTGGTGACAGCCGAGTGGGGGTCCCAGGGCTGCCTCAGAGCACTGGGTGCCCAAGCCCCACAGTGTGCTGAGTGGGGGGCCTCAGCCTTCTTCGATGTTGCAAGCACTGGGGTTTCAAAGTCTCCCAGCCTCCCAGATATGCTGGGGCTGAGCCACGCAGGGGGTGGGGTGGGGGTTCGCGGGGCATCCCTGTGCGAGCCTCAGGGGAAGGCAAAACCCCATCAAGTCCAAGCCTGCCCTCCTACAGGCTGTGCCTCTTCCCAGATGCTGGGTGGATTCCTCTGGGGATGAGCCAGGGTGCCAACATGGGGTCCCAGATCTCAAGGCCGGCATGACACATAGAAGTTGAATTCAGGGAAGGGGTTTCTAGGGCTCACTCCGGTTCTCTGGACGTTCTCAGCCGAGGTCAACATGTCAGGCATCAGGCCAGCGTCTCGACTTGTCATGTCATCACCAGCTAAATGCCAGTTGCAGACGTAACCGTTCTGTGCTGAGCATGGCCTTAGGGATAAGTATGCTTCTTGGTTCCAGCTTCCGGCCAGTGTGCAGGCAGCTGTGAGCCCCGCACAGAGGGCCACTGTCCTCGCCGTCTGCATTCTGGGGAGTGCATGCCAGCCGGGACTTAGCCTGATTGTGGCATCGCGTGAGCTCCCTCGAAGGAATTAGAGGCTGCTTTCCGCCCCACTGCCCCGGTTTGTCCAAGACTAAGGGGTTGCCAGGATATGGGACTTTCTGCTTTAAACTGGCAAGAGCTGGCCGCCCTGTCTCTACCATCACTTTCCTCGATGAGCTTCATGTCCCTCACCAGGGATGGACAGGGAAGCCTCTAACTCCTGGAAGGCTTAGAGAGTGCAGGTGTCATCGGGGAGGCTGAAACATCGGATCTCTCAGAATCATCCCAACCTACAGAAAACCACTAGCCATAGCGGGGCAGGAGCCTTGCTCCCAGGTGAAAACGAAGTCAATAACATTGTGCGAGAATCTCACTTTGGAGATCTTTTTCTTTTTTTTAAGTTAACCTTTATTTAAGACCCAGCCAGGGAGATAAAAGCCAGTCCCCACGGTGCTGAGTTTCCCTCTCGTTCGTTCGTGACACAAGGTGCAAGGTCTATACCACGATCCCCTGTTTGCATGAAAACAGAACCGAGCCAGGGACGCATGCTGGTGGGCTTGCACGAGCCCAGAGGAGTGGGCCGCGTGCGTGCTGCTGACACGGGGCCCTCTGGGCCAGGGGACGCGGAACGCGGATGAGACAGCCCTTCATTTTAGGCTGTCCTGTGTTGCTTGAGTGTTCACCGAGTTTCGAGACTTGGTACCGGCAAGGCTTTAAAACCAAACTATAATTTCTTAAAACTTAAAATGTTCCGCATGGAACGTGAAGCAAGAATGGGTCCTGAATGGCCAGGATAGGTCTTGCAACGAAGGAAGCCAGTCACAGCACAGAATGTGTGGTATAATTGCAATAACAAATAGATCTACACGTTGCAGGTATTTATTTAAATGTCAGAAAAGGTCTGGGACGGGCACCTGGGTGGCTCAGTCGGTGAAGCATCTGCCTTTGGCTCAGGTCATGATCCCATGATCGAGCCCCGTGTGGGGCTCCCTGCTCAGTGGGGAGCCTGCTTCTCCCTCTCCCCGCCCCCGCTCTTGTTCTCTCTCTTTCTCTCAGATAAATAAATAAAATCTTAAAAAAAAAAAAAAAGGTCTGGGAGGAGTCACATGAAGATTTGAATAGAAGTTTATACCCAGGAGAGGGAAAGGTAAGGTATAAACTAGCATTTGTGAAGCTACCGTCATCTATTCGGGTTAACTTTCTTCTCCCAAACAGCATGTCCTTCTTTGTTTTTCTTTTGTTAAATGGCATATTGTAAATCTCCAACTAACAGAACAGGTTTTTTTTTTAATTGATTTTATTTATTTATTTGAGAGAAAGAGAGAGAGATGGAGACAGCGCGAGAGAGCATGAGTAGGGAGGAGAGGGAGAAATAGGTTACCCGCTGAGCAGGGAGCCCGACACAACACAGGGCTCCATCCCAGGCCTCTGGGACCATGACCTGGGCCAAAGGCAGACACTTAACCGACTGAGCCCCCCGGGAGCCCCGGGTGGGCCTCCTTTTAAAGCAGAACCCCAGTGTTCACAGATCTCTAAGAGCAATAGATTTCCCTCCTATAGGCAATTGCCCTGGTGCAAAATAGGACACATTTTATACACCTTTTTGAGAACAAATCCCTTGTGTAATTAATTAAGCCTGTAATTATACACCAATCTTTTAAAAATGTAATTTGTACTTTCCCTACAACATTCACTTCAAGCCTGACTTCTGATGTGGGCTAAATTATATTGGAACCGATTTTTACTACTTGGAGACTCGGGATAAGCCAGGTTTAATTTGTGATTGATTCAAATATATTGCCATTTCCATCTTTATGACTTCATGGCAGCCGGTATTGATAGAGCTGCGGTCCATCCCAGGCCCTGGACATGGGGCTCTGAAGAGTGGATTTTATTTTGACCTCATCGCCACCTTCTTGGAGTTGGGGAGACACGTCTACTCCACTCTGGTTTCATTCCACTTCTTAGTCATCGTTCCTCTTCCCTCCTGAGATCAACAGTTTTATAGGACAGGCTTTTCTCTGTTTTGGGCCACTGTGAGACATCTCTGGATTTTACTAGGGATCCCCTGAGCATGAGTAAAAGAATGGGAATTGTTAAAAAGAGCAGTGGGGACCGCTTTCCAAGCACTGCGGGTCTGACATCCCATCGGCTGTCTGCTTGGTACGCAAAATGATGCCAGGCTTATCCTTGGCGCTCTTGGTGTCTCTGTAATTTGGGATTCTGTCCTGGCTGTTTGAAGGATAAGGGTAAGGCCGGGAGACACAAACCTCCTGTAAGAAGATTAAAAAGGGAAACGCTCTTAGGAAGGGGGAAGCAGGTGAGCAGGGGTGTGAAATCCTTAGTTCTGCCCCCTCCGTGGGGCCTGGAGACTAAGCTGCTTACTGACTCTCTTACTGACCCAGGAGATCCTGTGTCACAGAAGCGCGAGTCCTGTTTCCGGGCCTGTCAGGGCACATAGGCCCATGCCCCAGGTGAGGGAGGGTCAGGGGAGCACTTCCGGCCTGTTCGGCACAGCGTGCAGGGGCAAGGCTCCCAGGCCTCCCCCCCCATCCCCTCCTTGTCTCAAAGTGAGCAGACAGGGGAGGCGTCCCTTGCCCTTTGAGTCTGAGTAAAGGGATTTGGGGAGGGGCTTTCTACATACACGGGGAAGGAGTCCCCCCTGTAAACACCTTCCTAAAGGGGCACCTCCACCAAACCTTCTGACCTAAATATTCCGCCTTCTTTTGGACTTTCGCCCTGCAGACAGTTTTCTTTTTAAATTGCTAGTAATCTTTCAGCAGGATTACTCACTCTGACCAGCGGGAGGAACCACCCCCGAAATACCTTTTGAGTCATTTGGGGCTTCTATCGCCTTGCATAAACTCCGAATTATTCCTTTTGTTGAAAAGATCATTATTGGGAAAGACCTTTGCCAGCCGTCCATACATGTCATCACATTTCCCCAGGAGACAGAGCCGCGTGAGCTTGGAAAAGCGGGGCTCGGGCGGGTTCAGGGAGAAGGTGTAGCTGCAACCCAGGGCCCCCAGGGACCCAGACACCTGGCCATGAAATTCCCAGGGTGGGTCTGCTGAAGACACAGGTGGCTCAGGAAAGCCAGGGCAAACTCTACAGACATTCGGGACGGTTGCTCAAGTGTCCGCAGACCATGTGGCCAGGCCCCAGGCATCCTCAAGCTCCCACCCTAGCTGGAAGGTTCCCTTTAGGTTCCCTTTGTGCTCTGCTGAGAACTGCTCTGAACACTGAAAGGAAGACAGTTGCTCCAGGCCAAACACATAGACACACACACACACACACACACACACCCCCCACACACAAAAACCACTCACTCTCTTTCTAAAAATATAGACCACCATGTTTCGATGGCAACTTTATCTGGCAGGAGTTCTCAACCCATTTGAAATGGAACTGGGGTAAGGGAGAGGGGAGTGGGAATAGTTCTGGTGCTGGGGGCTCCCCCTTGAACCCACAGAGTCGGAATCCCTAGGCATTTTCATTGAATTGTTTTTGGAGAGCTCTCCAGGTGAGTCTCCCCTGCAGCCAGAGCTGCGAGCCGCTGAGTTAAAGCAAGAAGATTCAAACCCAAAGTGCAGAAGGGTCGGAGTCTCCAGGTAAGGTTCTCGAATCTTGAATTTGTCCCATGATAGAGACGTCCCAGGCAGCTGAGATGCAAAAGAGGAACCTCCAAATTCACGAGGGACCCAGCCAAGGGGATTTGGCATTCATGTAGCCCCCTCTGCTGGCCACGAAAAGCAGTCCACCTGCTTTGGAAAGGGACCCCTGCAAAGGAGCCTCCCACGTGACTCCTAGCGGGATGGGGGCTGCTCGGATGCTGGACTCCAGGGGGTAGGGAAATTTACAAAGCAAACACCAAACACATGGAGGGACGAGGGATCTTCCAGTCTTTTATTTTGCAATCACATCTACCAACACCATTGTTTCAGGAAAGACAAGACATTTTCCCAACAAAAATATAAAAGGAAAGCAATTGCAGAACAGATCACATTAGCCTTTAGAAAAACCTTACTGCATTTTCTGTGTATTTCTCATTTTGCTGCGGCCAGTGCATGCATCCTCCACCGGGACTTGTGTTTGGGGAGCGCTGGCCCGAAATAAGAGCTTTTAATGAAGAAATTACTCTTTGGTCATTGTTACAGAGTAACGTTGAAATCCTAGCAGCTTCGTCAGCATGTGACCCGTGGGGGCACCCAGGGCCCCGCACTCAGAAGGACCTTGCCCTTGGTTTAATGCTGTCCTGTGGTCATTCGGAAATTCCTGATGATTTTTGAACCAGGACTTCTGCATTTTCATTTTGCATTGGGTGTTGCAAATTGCCTAGCCCATCCTGACTTTCACTGGTAAGTCTGTGTGACACACGGCGTTCAGCTCAACATATACTGGCTGCCAGGTACTACCGATGGAGATGCCAGGTCCCGAGGTTACAGCAATGAACCACAGAGAGAGCGCTTGCCCTCAGAAAGCTGTCTTTCTGGACCAGGCACACCGCCTGATCGAGGAATAAGATCTGAGCAGATTATGATTTTCTGAAGGATGTTTCTGGAGGATGTACAATGGGGTGATGCGATGGCATGTGCCAGGGAGCAAAGGCCAGGGAAGCCTCTGGAAGGAGATGATGCTAGAGCTGGGACTGCAAGAAGGGAGCAGTCAAAGTACAGAGCAAAGGTATTCCGAGGGAGGGAGCATGGGCTGGAGACCAGCAACCTGGAGTCTATGGGGGGGGGGGCATGAGCTGAATTGGAAGTGGGTATGGAGGGGAGAAAGGATTCCAGGTGATTGCCAGTTTTCCAGTTTGAATAGCAATGACAGTAGCATCCTTTTTGCTGAGATCTGGTGTGGCTAGCGGAAGGGATGTGCAGGGATGGGGGAGAAAACACTACAAGTATTGTTTCAGCCAAATAGATTGGCTCTCCCCTACCAGGCATGGTCTTCTCAATTGGTGGGGGCTGTGGAAGACCCCACTCTGGCAGACACTATCAGTCACCTATTACGGCGGCTAGAGAAGATACAGGATGTCCAGTTAAATTTGAGTTTCATCTGAAGAACAAATAATTTTTTTAGTAGTAAGTATATCCTAAATACTGCATGGGATATACTTATTCTAAAAGTTATTTGTTGTTTATCTGAATTCAAATTTAAGAGCTCACTTTTTACCTTTTTTATTATTTGTTTGTTTATGCTAAATCTAGAACCCTATCACTTACCCAACTGCCTTTAACCTGATTGGTTCAGTTATCTGAAAACCATAGGTTTCTCAGGAGGCTCAGTCCCAAGGGTGAAACCTGATTGGTCCAAGCCCGTCATGGTAATTCCATTTCCTGCCAGTGATTGGTTTAGGAAACGGCATGTGACACTGTTCTGGCCAATGAGAGATGAGAGAAAGTCTGGAGGTTGGGGAGCTTTGAGAGAAGTTTTTCTCCACTATTGAGCAGGCTCATGACAAAGACATTGCTCTCCTTCCTTGAGTGTTGGGGGTGAGGCTGTGATGTGTGGAGCTCCAGCAGCTACTTTGCAACCATGAGGAACAAGCCTGAGGACAAAGACAAAGTGACAGGGCAGAAAGATATGTCCTCAGTGATGCCACCCAGGCTCCGAATCTGCCAGCCCTGGAGCCCCTGCCTCCTTTTTGGGCTTCTGGTTAGTGAAGTAATACCTTTTTTATCATTGGAGATGGTGGAGATGGCTCTTCTGGGACTTCCACATGGCCAAGCTCATCCCAACTGCTGTACTGGCCAACCACCAGCTTCCAGGAGCACCAAGGCTGGATTTTGTGGAGGGAGATACAGCACATTTTCATGTCACATTGAGTACGGTGGAGAATACACAATTAACAATAAGTAATTAGACTACAGATTCCTGGCATCGCAGCCTCACGCTCTGTCCACACAGACCTTTGTAGAAGCCCCTGTCTTTCCACCCCACTCCTCACTCCCGCTGAGAGACAGTCTCTGTGATGTCTTGCATTTCTACCCACCTCTTGAGCAGAGGCATTGACAGCTTTTCTTCCAGATTATCTTTTCAAGGATGTTTGTTAGTGAACAGTCTTTTGAAGACAGCTCGTGTCTCCCTCCAGGGCAGAGGGCAGATTTGTTTGCTGTCCAGTTAACAGATGATAATGTCTCCGTCTCAGGCAAAGGCGGGAGGGTTTGTTCAGAGCCTGTCATAACAGACTGGGGTTTCCTCCGCGGTGACACTTAACCGCTGTGCCTCCAGCATCTGCCTGGGGCCCTCCACTGTGCTCCCCTGGGCTTGGGATGCAGGGGGAACCAGGCAGACACGAAGCTCGTGTGGCCTGCTGTGTCGAGTAATAAAGTCCTTCCTCGGTGACACAGGAGTCCCATGTCTTCTGCCAGCAACCATGGAAGCGTGGCAGGCCCACTTGTCAGCTTGTAAGTAGGGAAAATCTCAGACCCTTTGAGCTCTTGAAATACCTTCCTGATCCCTGAAGTGTTTCAGGACACTGAGCTTCTGAATTGTCACTGGTGTTACTTCACCTGCTACAGACCAACCAGGCTGGCGGCAGCTGAGTCTGCCATTTAAAAGCATGTTCTGGGGACTTGTGCGCTGAGAGGCCATATTGTATCGTGAGTGACCACAGGTGCGTTCATCTCCTGGATCTGCAACATGNACTTCACCTGCTACAGATCAACCAGGCTGGTGGCAGCTGAGTCTGCCATTTAAAAGCATGTTCTGGGGACTTGTGCGCTGAGAGGCCATATTGTATCGTGAGTGACCACAGGTGCGTTCATCTCCTGGATCTGCAACATGGCGGCTCCATGACTGTGGTCAAGTCACTTCATGCTTCGGAGTCTCCGTTTCTTCGTCTGTAGGTTGGCTGTGAAGGATACAAGAAATCCTCTCCAGGTAGATTAAGGAGAGTGGCTTTCATAGGAAGGAACCAGGGAGGTTCCATGAACTCCACTTGAAGGAAATCCAGTCAACACCAAGATGCCCTGGGAAGTGGATGATGCCGGGAAGCTGCTTTGCCCTCTTCCTGTTCTCTGTGGAGCTTCCGCCCTTCTGTCCCTGCTGCTCATCCGCTTCCTTCTACCTTTCCTTCCCAGGCCCTCCTCCACCCACTCATCTATATCTGCTGGGCCCCATCATAACCACCCAAAATGGTGGCCTCGGCTCTGACAGTGCAGCCCAGTGCCCTGTGGGCAACTTAGTCCTTCAGGTCTCCAATTCCCAAGCAAAGGAAGCTGATTGACTAAGTTTGGGACCACTGACATCCTTGGTCCCATCCTTGTATCTTGAGGACACAGACTGGGCTGCCTATCAGGTAGTGCAGATTCTTTCAGCGGCGAGTTTCGGTGGGCAGGAAGTCACTGTTCTCTCTGGAGTAACCAAATTCGTAGAGTTTACATAGAGGTTCATAAAGAGGTCCACAAAAAGTCCATCCCACAGCTGGCACACAAGAGGTGCTCCAAAGAGGGTCATGATTTATGGAGGGGACAGGGTGTTCGTTGCCAGCCCAGGGTATGTGCCTGAGAAGGTCAGGCCATGCTTGTGGGGTGTCTTTCTTCCTAAACGCCTGGTTGGCACGGTAGGTGCTGAGCCCGGGGGGATGAGGCCCCAGGACTCAGCCTTGCCGTCAGCCCTGCTTCTGAGGGCCTTCAGACTGAGCTGCGGGCTCCTGTCCATCGTTGGAGGATGCTGTGTTGGGACATATGGGACGTCCTGTCATGTTTAGTAACCACAGGTGTTTGGTTTTTTGTGTTTGTGTCCAGGCTTTTGTGCACTTGAGGCCCGTGTTTGTTCCTCATTTAGCTTTCTTGGGGGGAAACATTTATACATATGAAATCTCCACCCATTTCCATTTTTAAAGGTTTTCTTTAAAATCGGGAAGGGACATTGAATTTTATGAAATTCCTTTTTGACATCTTTCAGAACAATGAGATCGATGATATAATTTTCTTCCTTAACTGACTAATATGAATGATGTTAATAAATTTCTTCCTATGGAAGCATTCTTGCATTTCTGGAAGGAATCCCATTGTCATTCTGCTGTACTTTGGGGGATTAAAAGGCCCTTTTTCATTCTTCTCTAACTCATTAAAGTTTTCTCCGGTTTTATTGGCAATGAAAAAATTAATGTGAAAACCTGTCATTGCTCTTTATCTTTCATTAAACAATTTTTAAAAGTATTTTTTAACAAGTAGGGATGTGCCATAACAGGGATCTACGACAAACATTTTTCAGTTCCATTGCTTACACTTTTCCAGGCAGAATATAGCACTCCCTCCCATCTCGCTTCTCTGGTTGTTCTTTTGGGGGGAACTTCCTTTTTCCTGTGGCTCTTTCCGTGTAGACTTTCCCCAAGACCCCGTCTCTGCCCCTGGTCTCCTGGTTCTGCCCTGCCCCCCATGGCTTTCACTGGGGATAGCCTGAAGACCCAGCCTTCCCTCCTCTTTGAACTTCCATCCCCATCCCGGGCCTCCTGGAATGAATGTGCCCCCTCCACCCCCACTCGGGGAAAGCCATGACCCCAGTCCACAGCCTCAGACCAGGGGCCAGGAGCACCATGTCGAGGCCAGGCCAGGGGTCCCAGCGAACTGGTCTGTAGCAAGTACACCCCCAAAGGTGATTCCCCATGTTCCCTTTGGAACAGATGCAATCAGTTCACAGAGGAAAACCACATTTTGTTTAGTCTTTTCCCAGCCCAGATGCCTGGTATTTAATAAAGCCTGGAGCCAGCCCCAAGGGGGACTGGCTTTTATGGGCTCCAGGCAGTGCTGCCAGCTCCCCCCCGGCGGGGGGCTTGACCCATTGGCGGCCGATGGGAGTTTTCTTCCCAGTCCCGCCTCCCCTCATGCTGCCAACTCTTCCATCAGATGAAGGGAAACATGGCCTCTCAGGTCATTCTCCTTCCCAGGGATGCTGTGAGGAAGCTTCTCCAGTTTAAAGGACATCCCCCTGCACCAGAGAAGACCCCAGAGGAACTCAGGGTGACCTCTGAACTCCGGTTAAGGATGGCATGGTGCAGCCAAGTCACACCTGGGGTCCTGTTACCTGAGTGAGGGCGAGATTCCTGGCCACGTAGTAATGGAAGCGACGTATCTCTTGAGGATGGACGGGAGGGGTTTTGGGACCGGCCGCAGGGCCTGAGTCAAGGCAGTGCCAAGACCACCAGGCCCCAGGGTGCAGGAATGGACCAGACACACTGGGCGTTCCGGCTGGTGGTTAGAATGGGAATCAGCTGCAAACAGGGCGTTTTTCTCTGGGGTGGCCCCCACCCCTCCGAGAAGCAAGCCTTCAGGAGCTGAGGGCACAAAGCACCAGCAGAGGGAATTCTGGGCCACGGGGCTGGTGTCTGGCAGGCAGGGATGTTCCGGGGCGGGGGGGGGGGGGC